>NC_050573.1:35406701-35689201 GCF_011100635.1 Trichosurus vulpecula | reverse complement strand
GATAGGGGTTTGGGCCTGGAGTTTAGCACCTAGTAAGGCTCAATCAAAGACAATTAATTTATCATTCTAAAACAGTAAAAAAAAGTCCCAACTTAGTTGGTATTACAATGGATCATACTTTCTCACCCCTTCATTTTTTTGGAGCTCATTCCAATGTAATTGACTCACATCTATGCTCTCTATGTAAACTACTTTTAACTGCCCTAATAATGATACGGTACATGTATCATCTTCCCATATAGGAATGTAAACAGTTAAACTTTGAGATCCTTATAATTTCTCTTTCATGTTTACTTTTTTATCCTTCTTTTGAGTCTTCTCTTTGAACATCAAATTTTCTATTCAGCTCTGGTCTTTTCATCAGGAATGCTTGAAAGTCCTCTATTTCATTAAATATCTATTCACACCCCTGAAGGATTATATTCAGTTTAGTTGTAATCCTTGCTCCTTTGCCTTCTGGAATATCATATTCCAAGCCATCCGCTCCTTTAATGTGGAAGCTGCTAAATCTTGTATGATCCTGACTGTGGCTCCACAATATTTGGCTTCTTAAAGTATTTTCTCTTTGTCCTAGGAGCTCTGGAATTTGGCTATAATATTCCTGGGAGTTTCATTTTGGGCTCCCTTTCAGGAGACGATTGGGTGGATTTTTTCAATTTCTATTTTACCCTCTAGATCTAAGATATCAGGGTAGTTTTCCTTGATACTTTCTAGCCAATGGAGTTTATTGAGTGTGTGTGTGTGTGTGTGTGTGTGTGTGTGTGTGTGTGATGATCAAGAACTCATTATCTTTTCCCTCAAACTGTCCCCTCAATACCCAACAATAGTCAATAAACATTTATTAAGTGCCTACAATGTGGCAGGCACTGTGCTAAGTGCTGGGGCTACGAATATGAAAAAAAAATGTCTCTGCCCTCAAAGAGCTTACAATCTAACTTGGGAAGATAATGTCCTAAAGGAAACTGAAAAATGAGAGGAGGTAACTAAGACTGGGGGAGTGGGTCAAAGTCCCAAAGGAGAGAACCCAGGTGGGAAATGAGATATCTGTGCTGAGTTCCTCCTTTTTTTGGAAGGGGGGAAGGCAATTGGGGTTAAGTGACTTGCCCAAGGTCACACAGCTAGTAAGTGTGTCAAGTGTCTGAAGTCGGATTTGAGCTCGAGTCCTCCTGGCTCCAGGACCCGTGCTTTACTCACTGCGCCACCTAGCTGCCCTGAGTTCCCTTCTTAATTGGAGATTTTGGAGTTCATGGCTCCCCCTCTAATAAGAGTGGTAAAAGGCTGTCGCTTTCTCCTGTTAGACTGCAAGCTCCTTGAGATAGCAGTGGCTGTCTTTCTTTTTTCGTATTTGTATCCCCAGTGGTGGGGCATCTAGGTGGCACAGTGGATAGAGCACGAAGCCTGGAGTCGGGAAGACCTGATTTCAAATCCAGCCTCAGACACTGAAGCAGCTGTGTGACCCTGGGCAAGTCACTTCACCGTATTTGCTTCATTTTTCCTCATCTGTCAAATGGGCTGGAAAAGGAAAAGGCAAATTACTTCAGTATCTTTGCCAAGAAAACCCCAAATGGGGTCATGAAGAGTCAGACAGAACAACAATCTCCAGGGGTAAGGATGAGGGGTGACTACCAAGGCTTTCTACCAAACTTTACTATTTTTGTGGAAGACACCATCATCCTCCCTATCAGCCAGGTTCCTTACCTTGGTTTTATGCTCGACTCCTCAATTCACCCTCATGCTGACATGCGCAATCAGAGGCCAATGCTTGCCTTTTTTTTTTTAACCTCCCACTTCATCTCACTGCGTCTCTCCACCCACAGAGCTGTCACCTTGGTTCATGGCCTCAACACCTCTCACTTAGACTTACTGCAGAAACCTCCGAAATGGCCTCTCCCACTCCAGTGCTCCCAGAGCAATCTGCCTTAGGTACAGATCTGACCATTCCACTGGTCTGCTTAACTCCAGTGACTTCCTGTTGTTGTTTCTAGGCTGAAATAGAAAGCCTTCTGTTCGGCTTTCAAAGGTCCTTCACCACATGACCCCAAGTTGGTCTTTCTCGGTCCTCTCGTATATACCGGTGAGAAGGGGAGGCCCCTTGCCTCCAAACCTAGGCTAGCCTCCCATAATTCAGGGACAGCTAGGCTTCCTGGAACCTTCCCAGCCTTGGGGCCGGCTCCGCAAGGATGGGGATGAGTTGGCGTGGGCTAAGTCTCTTTCTTCTCCAATGGGCTTCTAACTTCACCTACACTTACTAGCCACTCCGGGGCACTCCTGCGGAGTTATGTCCTGGCTGTTATGCGGGGGTGGGGAACAGCATCCCGGAGGCTGGAGCGGTCTGCCTCGGTTTCCCCGTATTCCCCCCTCCCCACTGCTTCATAGCAGTGGCTCGCACGTTTCCCTGAAGCAGTTTGCAAGTGGCCAGTGTAGACTGAAGCTTTGGTGGGGAGGTGTGTGTGTGTGTGTGTGTGTGTGTGTGTGTACGCGCGCATAAGAGGCACCTGTTTTCCGCTCGAGCTGCTTTCTAAGTGGGAGGTGACCCGCGGGACCGGAAAAACAGAGGTATTCCGGGCTGGGGGGCAGGGGACCTGGGTTCTCGGCTCTGCCTGCTGGGCGAACTTTGCGCGAGGGGCTTCCCCCGATCTGAACAATGAGACTAATGCCCTGGAGGCAGCGGGCAGGTGGCAGAGCGCTGGAGAGAGGCACCCGGGCGGGGGCGGGGAGGGTGGGATAGTCCCCAGCCATCAGTCTCTTTACATCCTCCCGGCCCCTCCCCGTCCTGGGGCCGCGGGCCCCGAGAAGCCAATGGGGAGCCGGCGTACAGCGGCGCACATCTGGGCCACTGAGCTGGGCGCCGGGCGGCCAATCCCCGGACCCGGCGGCTCGTTCCTCCTCCTCCTCCTCTTCCTCCTCCCTCCCTGGCGCGGTGAGCCCGGGCTGCAGCCAATCGGCGCCGCCGCCCGCGCCGGCCCGGCCACCCCAGCCCCGCCAGCCAGAAGCCCGGCCGCCGCCGCAGCGGCAGCCCCAGCCCCGAGGCGCAGGACCCCGGACAGCCCCGCCAGCCGCGCGCAGGACCCAGCGCCGGGTGAGGACTGGAGGGCTCCCCGCACGCGGGGCGGGTCCGGGGTGGGGGGACAGCCAGCCCGGGGTGGTTCCTGTCCTTCCCGGAGGGATGCTCGGAGACCGAGCCGGCGCAGACAAAGGGGAGAGGCCCGAGAGGGCCGAGGCTGGGCACCCCGGCCGGACAGGGGACCCGCCGAGCCGCCTCCACGTGGGCGCCCCCACCCCGCGCTCGGTCACGGTCACGGTCACTGCCGAGGGGCCGGCCGGTTGGAGCTGCCGCGCTCCGCAGCGCCGGGGGTGAGGAGGCGGGGTGGGCAGAAGTGCCCGCCGTCCCAAGTTCGCCAGCCCCCCCGGTAACCCCCGTCGGCTCTGGCGGTTCAAGGTCCATCCCTCCCTGCCTCGGCCTCAGCCTCTCCCTCCCATGCGTGCCCAGGCTTGACCGCCAGGGGTCCCGGGTCCTGGGCAGCCAGGGTGTCTGGCCAGGGGACAGCCCGCCTGCTTACCTCCAGCTGGCATCACTTCCTGAACAGCAGGGCTGGGACCCAGAACCCGGGGGGGGGCAGGTACGGCGAAGCAGGAGACCTCTACCCTGAGCCTTGGCCTCACCCCATTTGGGGTGGAGGACATCTCCGAACCGGTCCTACTGGCCAGGACTTTTCCATCCACTGACAGTTTGTTTTAAAAGCTCAGATGCCACCCTGCCCTGGGGAGAAGAACCTTTTCTTGAAGGCTCTGAGATGACCAGGCAGCTTCCTGAGCCAGTCCTGTCAGCGGGTCAGAGGTTTGGGATCGGGTCCATCTTTTGCCAGCCCCTTCTGCCTCCCCTCTGGGCTCCGTCCCCGGTGCCCTGGGCCCTGGAAGCCTTTCCTAGCTTCTCCCCCTCCTGTCTCCTTTTGTCCTCGTCTCAGGAGCTGGGTGTTTTCACAGTTCCACCAACTTCCTTGCGGTTCTCACCTGTCTCCTGGCTAGCCACACCTCCTGCTTCTGCCTCTCTTTCCCAGCCCAGGGCTCCCCCAGAGTCGAGAGAGGTGGGCACTTCAGGTCAGACGCTCATCACTTATTGGGGAGAGGGCCGACACGCAGCTCCGCAGCTTTGGTTCCCTCCTTTATATAATGGATAGAGGAGTCTTGGAAAAACACTATCTTTAGCCATTCATCTCCTCCTGGAAATTGAACTTCCTCTCCTGGCTATCCCACTTGTTTCTAGGGATGCTCAGGGAGAGCTTTTGTACCTAGAGGGTGGGGTGGGTGGGGGTGGGATGTCCCTTTTCCCAGGGAGCTGCTCTTTTGCTTTGGATATTTGGCCCCTTAGGTGGGAAGGCACTCATTGATAGGGGCAGAGTCCTTGCCCTATCATTCTTTTTGCCTAATTTGGGAAGGTAAATTCATTTATTTAATATTTATCAAGGCAATATACAGGCTGTTTTGGGGGGGGGCAGGGAGAGATGTAAACCCGAGGTGCTCTCAGGGAGCTTACCGTCTAGTAGGAAGGCATACACGTACAGTATTTTAATACAAATCAGGATGTGCTGAGTCTCACACATAGGGCTCTAGAGGGGCCTTATGAGGGCGGAGAAGGTGACAGAGTAGAATGGGCCCTGGGCCTTGGAGGCAAAGGCCATGAGTTGGAGCCCTAGGTCCATTGCTAGCTGTAGGTGATCTTGTCACGTAAATATACTAAGTCACTTAAATACGCTAAGCTGAATTTTCTTCATCTCTATTTCGCTCTCTTTAAGGGCCTGTGAGATCCTGGCATTGTTCTGGCACAGATTTTAACCCCTCCTTTCCTTCTCGGGTGATTCTTGTCTGTGTTCTCCCACTGCTCTGGAAGCCTTAGGGTCATAGACACTGAGATTTAGCACTGGAAAGGGGTCCAAGCCCCTTGTTTTGGAGGTGACTAAGCGTCATTCTTCATTCTTCTGGCGCTGCTCAGGGTTTCTCTTTTGTCTTTTTTCTTCTCATATGTAAAATGAAGACAATTAAACTTGTAGCTCTGGGCTTGTCGTGGGGGAAGGGCTTGGGAGCAATGTGTGTGCTGCTGTTACTGCTTCTGACTTCTTTGCCCACACAGCCACCACCCTCGTTAAGGCTCCATAACCAGGCTAGTGCAGTGGACTCTGGACTAGTCCGCCTGCCTCTGGTCTCTCTCCTCTCCAAGAGACCATGAAGGTCTTTAGATGCCAAACGGAGGAGTCTGGATTTGATCCCAGAGGAAATAGGGATGTTTGATAAATTAATAAATTTGATAAAGAAACTGGAGTTTTTCGGGCAGGGATGGACCATGGTCAGACCTGTGCTTTAGTGAGACCTATTAAGCAGTTATGTGGTACTCTTTCCTATGCATTATCCCTGCTTAACATTAATAATAGTGATGAGGGCTAGCATTTATATGGGGGCAGCTAGATGACGAAGTAGGGAGAGTGCTGGGCCTGGGGTCAGGAAGACTCATCTTTCTGAGTTCAAATCTGGCCTTAGACACTTACTAGCTTGATGACCCTGGGCAAGTCACTTCACCCTGTTTGCCTCAGTTTCCTCATCTGTAAAATAAGCTGCAGAAGTAAATGGCAAACCACTCCAGTATCTCTGCCATGAAAACCCTAAATGGGGTCATGAAGAGTCAGACGTGGCTGAGAAACAACTGAATAACTACAAAACAAAAGCATTTATATTGTGTTTTATGTGTGTTATTTCATCGGGTCCTCATAACAGTCCTGAGAGCCAGATGCATTATTATCTCTGTTTTGCAGATGAGGAAACTGAGGCTGAGAAAAGTTAAGTGACTTGCCCGAGGTCGAACAGCTAGTATTTATTCTTAGCTCACCCCTCCCCCGTCTCTTAGAATCCCAAACATCCTTCATGTCTCAGCTCCGTAATTCCCTCCCACCCCAGATGACTTTGACTTCCCTGTACACAGTCTCCCCAAGAGAATGTGAGCTCTTTGAGGACAGGGACAGTTTCATTTTTGTCTTTGTGTCTATCCCCAGTGCCTGGTAAACAATAGGCACTTATTGAATGTGTTGAGTGAATCATTTGGTGGGGGGAGATCAGAGAAGATTTTGTGGATTAGGTGGTATTTGTGCTAGATGGTGCAGTGGGTAGAGCGCTGGGCCTGGAGTCGGGAAGACCTGAGTTCAAATCCGGCCTCAGACATTTCCTAGCTCTGTAACCATGGGCAAATCACTTAACCCTGTTTGCCTCAGTTTCTCCAGTTGTAAAATACAATAAGAAGGAAATGGCAAACCACTCTTGTATCTTTGCCAAGAAAACCCCACATGGGCTCGCTGAGAGTTGGAACATGACTGAAATGACTGAACAGCAAAAAATTACAGTGTTAGGGGTGTACGTTGGGGGCAACGGACAACAGGAAGGGGCTCACTTCCAGTTTATTATTCTTTCTTCTTCACCGTAGTGGTCTTGGTTTCTCTAAAACCCAGATTGATCAGTAACCTTGATTATCACTGGCCGGGGAGATCATGGTGTCATAGATTTACATCTGGAAGGGACTTTGGAGGCCCTTGGGTCCAGCTCCGTTATTTCACAGATGCGGAAACTGAGATACGGAAAGGTCAAGTGATTTGCCCAAGGTCTCTCAGCCAAGTCCTTGGTTACTACATTGGGAAGGGAACTTCGAGTCTTTCACCTACTAAAACATTTTTTTTGAGGAGGTGATCTGAATGGGTGAGAGAGCTCTCCCATCGTGGAAATTCCTCCACTAACGCAGATGAACTGCTCAGCAAAGCCTATATGGGGATTTGCTTCGCTGTTTCTGTATCCCTGGCATGTTCTTGGTCCATAGCAGTCACTGAGTGCCCCAACTCTTCACCAGCGGACGCGATCGCAAGGGGCATATGGTTCCCATTTTCCTTTCAGAATGCTTTCTGCGCCAGTGTTTTTCTGGGTGAATGCTATTTCAGGTTTCCCTTTGAGTCAGAGAGCTTCTTATTTATATTTGTTTTATAAGGGTAGGGTTGTTTTGGGTGTTTTGGCTTTTTCGAAATAAGTTACCCTCCATCTGGTCTGAATTAGTGCATGTGGATAGGGAGGTTCATTAGGTTTTGTTTCCAGAGTCTATGGGCCCATTCCTTGATCTCTTCTCTCTCTCTCTCTCTCTCTCTCTCTCTCTCTCTCTCTCTCTCTCTCTCTCTCTCTCTCTCTCTCTCTCACTCTCTCTCCCCCCCCTCCCCCTCCCTTCCTCTCTCTTTCTCTCCCTCCCTCCCTCTCTTTCTCTCTCCTCTCTCTCCTTTTCTTCCTTCTTTTCCTTCCCTCTCTTTCTTCCTCCTTTCTTTTTTCTTTCTTTTCCTCTTTCCTGCTTTCTCTTCTCTCCTTCCCTTTCCCTCCCTTCCTCTCCTCTTCTTTTGCCTTTCTCTCCTTCTTTCCCTCCCTCTCTCCTCTCTTCATTCCTCTCCTCTCTTCTCTTCTCTTTATTCCTCTCCTCGTCCCTTCCCTCTCCTCTTCCTTTCCCTCTCCTCCTCATCTCCCTCTTTCCTCCAGTTGGATGTTTATAGAGGAATCCTAGGCCTGGGAGGGATTTGCCTGGTCATCTTGTCCATCCTGCTGCCTCACAGTAGCACTGAGCCTAAACTAGCCTTGATCTGGAGTAGCCTTTGTATGATGAAAACAAACAAACAAAAACCCAGCAACTCCCCAACACTTTTCTTTTCCCCTTGATTTCAGGGGGTGGAGAGTCCAGTGACTTGGCCTTTTTCCTCTCCACGAAGGTTATGAAGATCTTTGGGAGAGATCTGAGAGCCGGGTTTGCTCAGTCCCCCTCTCCTGGCCAGTGTGGCCCTTCTGGAACGGCTTCCATGTGGGGCATCGGAAAGAAGACTGAGTTTGGAATGAGGGGACCTGAGTTCAAAGTCCAGCTCTATGACCCAGGGCCTCAGGTTCCTCATCTGAAAACTGGAGGTGTAGGCCTTGATGACCTCCGGGGTCCCTTCTGGCTCTGAGTCTGTGATTCTATGATACTATAAGGCACAACCTTTATAGTTGGTCCTCAGTTTCCTCATCTGTAAAATGGGGGGGAGATAGACTCATGGACTCCGAGGCCCCTTTCTGGTTCTACCTCTAAAATACTGAAATCCTCTGAATTTTAAGTCCATGATCCCTTATTCAGGGCGATAACAAAGAGCCAACAGCTCGGTGGTCGGGGATGGGTTTTCTTTTGGCAGGGGAGGTGGAGGCTGAAGGGACATTGCTCCATGCTGATCATTTGATGACCAGAGTGAACTGGTCTGTGTTAAGGAGGCCCAACCATTTCCCCAGGGACTCAGGCCAGAGATGCTTCCCCTTTTGCTAGGCTACACAGCCTCCCCCACCAACAGAACAAAAGGTAATAATTCTTTAAATAAAGCCTTTAAGGTTTACAGAATGCTCTACAGGATGGCCAGGTAGCCCAGTGGATAGAGCTGGGGGCCTGGAGTCAGGAAGACCTGGGTCCAAATCTAGCCTCAAATACTTCCTAGCTGTGTGACCCTGGGCGAGTCATTCAACCTTTTTCTTCCTCTGTTTCTTCAAGTGTATGATGGGATGATAAAATCGCCTCCCTCTTAGGACTGTTAACAGGGATCAGATGAGTTAATATTTATCAGGCTCTTAGCACAATGCCTGGCACACTGTAGGCGGTTAATGAATACTCACTCTCTTCCCGCTTCCCCTTTATTTGATCCTTATAACAGCCCTGGGAAGGATGAGGAAACAAGCTGAGAGGGGGACAATAGGAATCATTTCCTTCTTTGTATTTGCATCCCCAGGGCCTACAACAGTGCCGGTCTGGAACATAGTAGGTGATTAATAAATGCTTGTCCATTGATTGACAAGTGACTTGTCCAGGGTCACACAGCTAGGAAGGGTCTGTGTCAGGATTCAAACTCAGGCCCCAGACGGCTTCACTTCCAGTGCCCACTGTACCATCTTGTTGCTTCTACTCCTTAGGCTCCTAGCTCTAAGGGAGCTAGAAGGGAATCAGAGTCATGAGCTTAGAGGTAAAGGGACCTCAGAAGCCTTTTTGAGTCCAACCCTCTCGTTTTACAGATGAAGAAACTAGTCTAGAGTTGGCCATTGAGTCCAGACCCCTCTGGGGAAACTGATGGGGGAGGGCAGAGATGGGGGGGATGGTTGTAGCACTTGGGAAGGTCCTCAGAGGTCATTAACCCTCTACTGATGAAGCCATGTGACTTACTCATGGTCACACAGCTAGCAAATGTCAGACCTGGAATTTGAACCCAGCAAAGGTTTCCAAATGACATGGTCTAATTATTGGGAAATCAGCTTTGGAGGGGCATTTCTAAGGTCTCTCTTCTCCCCCCAACCCCTAAACTGAGTGACTTCAGGTCATACAGCTAGCATCAAGTGTCTGAGACTGGATTTAAATCAAGTCCTCCTGACTCCAGGGCCAGCACTCTATCCAACCTAGCTCCCTAGAGTCCTGCTGGAGAGAGGGTCTTGCTCTGCTCCCTGAGACCCCTAGGGAGGGAGGGAGCTGCTTTAATGGTCGATGCTTTTGAACCTCCTAGGTGTTCCCCTTCCTCCATTAGGTTTTTTTTTTGGTGGCATCCTGGAGCTATGGTTTGAGTTCAGATCTTGGCTTTCTCACTTACTACCTGTGGGACCTTGGGCTAGTCATTTTCCTCTTGGTCTCAGTTTCCTCCCCTGCAAAATGAGGGGCTGAATCGCAGTGTGGATGAGTGGGAAGAGGACAGAATTTAGAGTCAGGACTTGGATTTGAATCCTACCTTTGTCCTATATCACCTGTGTGTAATAAGCCGAGTCATTTCACTTTCCTTCCCCAATGAGGGAGTTGGACTGGACCAAGGGTCCTCAACCTATTTTTGTGTCACAGAGCCCATTGACAGGCTGGTAGAAACTCTAGGCCCTTTCTCAACATTGACTTTATAAATATTTAAAGGAAATGCCGAATTTCAGTTAGAGGTCAGTAAAAAGCAAAGACATAATTTTTCCCATCCAAGTTCATGGATGTCCTTGCTGGGACAGTTGAAAGAGCATTGAATTTGGAGTCAGAAGACCCAAGTTCTAATCCTGCTTCTGACACTTTCCAAGCAGACTTGGGCAAGTCTTTTCCTTCTGGCCTCAGTTTCCCCTTGTATAAAACAGGTTGGATTGCATGTGCAGTGGAAAGAGCTCTGGGCCTGTTTTTAGTAGTAGAGATTGTCTCATTCCATGTACTTGTATCCCCAGTGCCTTGCACGATCCCTGACATGTTTGTTGCACAGTCATTTTTTGGTTGTGTCTGATGCTTTGTGACCTCATTTGGAGTTTTCTTTGCAGAGATACTGGAGTGGTTTGCTATTTCCTTCTCCAGCTCATTTGACAGATGAGGAAACTGAGGCAAACAGGGTGAAGTGACTCGCCCAGGGTCACCCAGGTAGGAAGTGTCTGAGGCCGGATTTGAACTCAGGAAGATGAGTCTTTCTGATTCCCAGACCAGTGCACTATGGCACCACCTAGCTGCCCCTGCCTGACACACAGTAGGCACTTCATAAATCAGCTGGAATCAGGGGACCTGCCTGGGTTCAGATTCCACTCTTGCCACTAACTATGTGAATCATTTCACCTTGCAGCTTCAGTTTCCTCATGATCATAAAATGAGGGGGTGGGCTGGGTGGCCCCAAGGGTTTGCTAGACTATAAGCTTGTGGAGAGCAGAGGTTGTTTAATTCTTTGTCTTTGTAACCAAAATGCCTGACACGTACACAGCAGGGGCTTAATAAATGCTTATTGACTGATTTGGAAGAGGTTGGGAAGGCATCGCTCAACAAGCATTTATTATCGATCACTATGTGTCAGGCGCTGTAGGAGAACAGAGAATGAAACATTCCCTCCTTGGAATGAGCTCACAGTGCAATGGAGCAGATCGCATGTACTTATAGAGATTACGTACGTATGTATGTATATATATACACACACACACATATGTAGCATAAATGTGAAATATATAATAAATGTAATGTATTTATTTGTAAACATACACATATTTATTGTGGAACAAGTACAAATGTATACAAAGGATTTTCCTGGAAGAAGACTGCAGAATGGGGGCACCCAAGGGTGGCTGGCCAGGCCGGGGACTGAGCCAGGGACCTGGATGTTGCCTTGAGCCGGAAGCCCCTGGAGAATTGCTTGGGGAGCCCTTTGGAAAAGAAAGATTCGGGAAACCTCCCCTCCCCCCTTCAGAAAGGAGAAAGCCGTTCTTGAGACTCTGTTGTATCCTTTTCTGAAAGCAGCAGAACAACTATTTTTGTATGTCCTCTTTTTATCCCGACTTTCTGTAAATAGTAGAGACAGCTAGAAGAAACAGCTATAGAGATAAGATAATAAATCCTGGCAGAATGGGACAACCGGTGAAGAAACCCCGGGGGAGGGCAGAGGGTGGGGGAGGTGGAGACAGGGAGGGATTGAGCCCAGGTGACGTGGTTGGGGATGAGGGTGATGTAACATAGCTATCCTCAGGAGAGTCCCTAACATCGCTCCATTGGCACTTCTCCAAAGCCCTGGGAGAGGAGTGTTGTTAAGCTCATTTTTACAGATGGGGAAACTGAGGCCTGGAAAGGCAAAGTAACTTGCCCACGGTCACAGTCAGCTGCTAAGTGTCAGAGAGCAAGACAATGTTAAAATGAAAATCACAATCCTGGTGGCGCCCAACTCACAGGGCTGTTGGTGAGAATCGGATAAACTAGTGAATGGAAAGAGCGTTTTTGCCAACTTCGAAGTCCTATGTAGAATCATGATTATTATTAATTAATATTCCCAGAGGATCCTACTGATTTAGAGCTGGAGGAGACTTCAGAGGCCATCGAGGCCAGCCCCTTATTTTACAGATGAGGAAACAGGCCCAGAGAGCTTAACTGATTTACTTGCCCGAAGGTGGGATTTGTACCTAGGTCAGGAGGAGCTCTTCTGTGGGGCTCATCAGAAACCGCCCTGCTCCCATCCATCTTGTTTCTGGGGCTCAGGCTTCTGTGCTTGTGAAGAGAAGTTGGCCCCCCTCCTCTTCCTCTTCTCCTCTCCCTCCCACGTCCCCTCTCCCTCTCCCTCCATTCTCCCCCCTCTCTCTGCCTCCTCTTTCTCCCTCTGCCCAGCACTTGGGAAGCTTTCTGCCTGAGGCTGGCAATAGTTTGGGCAGCTCCAGCCTTGGCACTCCAAACAGCAGTGTTGAGGGCGGGCTGTGAGTGGGCACGGGCTGCCTGAAGACTCTACCGAGGCACCTTCCAGTTCCGAGTTGCCAGGCAATGGGTATATGCCTGTGTGAGAGGAATTCATTCTTTTCATCTTTAGCTTCCTTTTGTGTGTGTGGGCACACATCTTGTTCTCAGGAAAGCCCCGTGGCCTCTTTCAGCTGGCAGGAGGGGGCAGGGGATGGATCGGGTAAGTGGGAGGGAGAATAAAAGCTAGTCCTCCTCTCTCCCGAGCCCCATCTCTGCAGGCTGTAGGGCCTCCAGCCAGCTCTCTTGGGCCTGGCTTCGGTGTTTCCTCGGGGGGGGGGGGGGAGGGGGCAGGGGGGCAGCCCTGGGTGCCAGTATTTAATCATCAATGGGGCAATAATACTGATAACCAGTTTTCCCACAGGGCATGGTAGTCTTTTCAGGAGGAGGACATAGGAGCTTCTTCTCCAGACTTGGTGTGGTATGGAGAAAGGGGTTCATTTTAAGAGTGCCTGATTTCTGACATGGTGGGCAAAGCCCTAGATCTGGAGTCTGGAAGACCTGCGTTCAAATTCTACCTCAAACCTTCTCTGGCTCTGTGTTTCTGTGCAAGCCACTCACTGGTTTTTGAAGACTACCAATGATATCTTGGATGCTGGGGTGGCTGAGCTTGGAAGGTTCTACCGCAGGTCGGGCACAAATATTCCCGTAGAACATGGAGATGTCTTTGGATTGGCACAGTTCACGTTTCCTTTGAGCCACTGCACTTCTGCTTTGCTCAGAGAGCATAGCGCCTTCTCTGATGTGGACACAACATACTGGGCGGTCCTGGGCCAGGGTCTCCAATGTCTCACAGTCGATTCCAAGATTCTTCAGAGACACCTTGAAAGTGTCCTTGTATCACTTCTTCCTACCTCTGTGTAAGCACCTGCCTAGTGAGAGTTCTCCTTAAAATAATCTTTTAGGCAAATATACATCTGGCTTTGGAACAACATGGCCAGCCCATTGGAGTTTCACTCTGTGCCATGGAGTTTGAATGCTTGGCAGGTCAGCTCAAGAAAGGTCCTCCGTGTGTGGTCCCTTATCTCGGAGGATAATAGATATAGAACTGGAAGGAGGCCCGTTGCAGGACAATGAGGCAGACGGAGGTCTGTTGGCTTAGAGGATCTTTCCTGGCTCTAGAGATGGGAAGGATGTCAGAGATCCTCTAGGCTGACCCACCCATTTATAAGGAATTTGAGGCCCAGGGAAGTTAAATGACGTCTGGTGTCACCTAGGTGGTAAGATCACGGGTGAGATTTGAACCCAGGACCTCCGACTCCAAAGCCAGGGTTCTTTGTACCTCCTGTGTCTACAGTAAGGATCAAATGAGGTGTGTTCACCAGTCTCCAAGCTCTACACACCAGAAACTATTATAGTTACTATCGGCCATTTCCGTTATTTTACAGCTGGCCCCAAACACATTCCTTTAACTGTCCTTACCCTACCCTTAAAAAAAAGAAAAAAGCTAGAGGAAGTTTTGGCTTCAGGAGGGCCTGGGAGATCCAGAATGTGTGTTCTCTTGTTAGCTCAGTGTAAGGCGGTAAGGCAGGAGGTTGTCCCTCCTGGTGGCCTGGAGGTTTGCAGGTGGCTGCTTGTTTTCCTTGGAAAGATGCCTTTGGAAGGAGCCAACAGAGCCTTGGCCCGGAGCTTGGGCTTGGAATGCATTTTGTTGGTGTCTTTGGGCTTGTTCCTATGGAGTGAGGGTAACTCATGCAAAACAAGGTATAATCTGAAGAGGAAACCAGGGGAGTGGGTGAAATGAGCCAAGGCTGGGAGGGGTCTTACAGGGATTTGGAGGACCCAGGTCCCAATCCGAGCTCCGGCATTTAGTCCCTCGGTTACCTTGGGAGAGTTGCTTCACCAACTGGGACTCAGTTTCCCGAGCCGTAGAAGAAAGAGGGTTGGACCAGATGGTCCCTAAGGTTTCTTCCAGATCCAAATCTATCAAATGCCTTGTTTTTCTTTTTTTAAAAATATTTTGAGGCTTTTTTTAAACACCAAATTCAGTGTCCTTTTCAATAACCTCCTCATTTTTTAAAAAAAAAAATTAGTTTTTTTAATGAAGAAAAATCTCTCCATTTCCTTCCTCCCTAAATGAAAAAAAGAAGAGAAATAAAACCCTTGTAACACATAGACATAGCCAGGCACACAAAGTCCAGAACCGGCAATGACTGAAAATGTGTATTTCATTCTGTACCTTGTCTCCATCATCTCTCTGTCAAGGGCAGGGCAGATACTCCATCATCCATCCTCTGGAATCATGGCTGGTCATTGCGTCTTTCAAAGGGCAGTCCCGTCATTTTATAACGACAGCCAGCTGTTATTATTATCATGGCTATTATCGTTATCTTCAGGGCCGTGTTTGGTTAGTATGATTGTACGTGTTTCATTCTTACCGATTTCTTCTATTTAACATTGTTGAAGTCATTATACATTTCATTTTTCTGATTCTGCCTTGTTTCCTGCTGCATCAGTTTGTAGGACCATAAAGCTAGAGCTGGGAGGGACCTCAGAAGCATCTAGTCTGACACTGATTTTATAGATGACAAAGCTGAGACCTAGAGAGGTTAAGTGACTTGCTTAAGATTAGACAGGTAGCAAGTGGCAGACCTGGGTTTGAACTCAGGTGTTATAATTTAATTCAGTATACTTTGTAATGTAACAGTTGGTTTGCTTATGGTTACAGAGGTAGTAAGTGGCAGAAGTGAGATTTGAATCCAGATCCTCTGGCTCCAGAGTCAGTGCTTTTTCTACCATATTTTACTGCCTGCCTGTTTTCTATCAGTTTTCTGATGTTTCTCTGAATTCTTTATATCCATCATTTCTTAATAGTGTAGCTTATCTGGGTATGGTACCCATACTCCACTTCTCTCTCTCTGGGCTGGCACATTTACCCTCAACCAGAACCCACACTGAAAGGTATTAAGATGTTTCACCAGAGCATAGGATAGCCATGGGTGCCATCACTTAGCTACCACTCATCTTTCAAGATCCTAGGGATAACACTGGTATAAGGAGATTATTCTTCTATTACTTGACGCTGTAGCTTCTGAGCCCCTACTGGTGTGCTTCCCATCTATACATAATTAGTCCCAGTGACATTGACTCTTAAACATGAAACGTGTTAAAGAGGCAAAAACAAGAATAATATTTACTCATTAGAAGGCAAAATCATGGATAATAGAAAGATCACAGTCCACCCCTAAACCTGGATCATATATATACTCCTACGTCAGTGAACACAGTGACTGTGACAGGGAAATGGGCACACACTTACAGGAACATAGCAACAAAGTCCATGAAGTGGGAAACCCACATACTGGGACAATTTATGACTAGACTGAGCTCTCTAGTGAACATTCTGTACCTCTCTGCTAGAATTTCCCCTTTTGCTCCTCATAGCTCTTCTGCTTTTCTGCCACTTTTGGGGCTGCTGAAGTAGTGTCAAGCTCTTTTAGCACATAGCTATCCATGGCAGGGCGCTGAGAAAGTGTTACTCTTTTTTAGCAAAATTTCTCGGCACTACATCCTTTCAGTGTAAAGCAGTTCCCTTAAGTCTGGAATCTGCCTGGAGGTAATAAGGAATCACTGAAGCTTTCTGAGCAGGGGAATGATATGGTGAGAGCCATACTTTAGGAATATCACTTTTAGCAGCTCCGTGGTACCTTGTTTCCTTCAATTCAATAAGTAGGCTATATGATTTGAATGCCTAGTTCTATGCTAGCATTATTTGGGGAGGAGAAAGAGGAGAGGAACAAGCATTTATTAAGTGCCTACCATGTGCTAGACACTTTACCAAGTGCTTTACCAATATTATCTCATTTGATCCTCACAACCTTAAGATATAGGCACTATTATTATCTTCATTTTACAACTGAGGAAACTGAGACAGACAGAGGTTAAGTGACTCACTCACGGTCACTCACTAAGTGTCTGAGGCTTGATTGAATGCACATCTTCTTGATGTCAGAGCCAGCGCTCTATCCAATGTGCCACCTAGCAGTCAAAAATAATAGCTGCTGGATTTCAGAAAAACCTGGAAAGACTTATATGAACTGATGCTGACTGAAGTGAGCAGAACCAGGAGAACATCGTACACAGTAACAGCAACATTGTGTGATGATCAACTATGAATAACTTAGCTCTTCTTAGCAACACAATAATCTATGACAACTCCAAAAGACTTATGATGAAAAATGCTATCCACATCCAGAGAAAGAGCTATGGAGTCTGAATGCAGATCAAAACATACTATTTTCTCTCTCCCTCTCTTTTTTCTTTCTCATGATTTTCCCCTTTTGTTCTGATTCTTCTTTCACTCATGTGGAAATATGTTTAATATGATTGTACAAGTATAAACTATATCTGATTGCTTGCTGTCTTGGGGAGGGGGGATGGGAGGGAGGGAGGGAAAAAAATTTGGAACTCAAAATCTTATAAAAGTGAAAGTTAAAAACTATCTTTACATGTAATTGGAAAAAACAAAATACTATTTAGTGAGAAAAAATAAAACTTCCCCCCAATAATAGTTGCCAGCATGGAAAATGGACAGAAATTGGTACCATGTAACTGCCAAATTGATATTACAGAAGCCCAGGACTGACTATAGCCCACCCCTTTTCAAGATGCCCCAGTGAGTCTCTATTGTCTCTAGGATCAGACACAAGTCCCTCTCTTTGGCATTTGGAAGGCCTTCAAAGTCTGGCTTCATCCTTGGCAGTATGGAGGATGGATTGGAGAGAGAAGAGACCAGAGGCAGGGAGACCAAGAAGGAAGTGGTAGTCTGGTGATGAGAACATGAACTAGGGTGATAGTTATATGAATGGAGAGAAGGTCATGGATACAAGAGGTGTTGTGAAGGTGGAAATGACAAGGATTGGCAACTGATTGGATATGGAAGCTGAGGGAGAGGGAGAGTCAACAGTGCCTCTGAGGCTACAAATCTCGGTGATTGCAAGAGTCATGGTGCCTTTGACAGAAATAAGAGAGTCTAGAGGATGGAAGGTTTTGGTTGAGATATGAGTTCCATTTTGGTTACGCTGAGTTGGAGATGTTACAGGCTATCCAGGTGGCAATCTCTGATAAGCAGTGGATGATAGGAGTCTTAGAGTTCAGGAGAAAGATTAAGGCTTTGAAAGTCTTCTTAGAGATGATCACTGAACCCTTGGGAATGGATGAGATCACCAGGAGACAGGATGGAGAGAGAAAACATAGACTGGGATATAGCTTTGAGGTATGTTCTGGGCTGGGGAGTGATGACAGAGGGATGATTCCTCAGAGGAGCTCGAGAAAGAGCTTGTCGGATGTGAAAGAAGAAACTTGAGAGAGGAGTCACAGGAGCCTCCCGAGGAGACAATGTTTAGGAGGAGGGGGTAGTGGACAGGTCAGAGGCTGCAGAGAAGTCAAACAGAATGAGGATCAAGAAAAAGCCTTTGATCTTTGTATTTAAGAGACATTGGGGAGCAGTTTCAGTGGATGGGGGGAGGACAGGTTGAAAGTGATTGAATAATTTTGTCGTTTTTTCTTTTTTTTCTGTAATGGTTGGATCACTTCACAGTTCCCCCCGCCCCCGCCCCGACCCCAAGGTGAACTGTGCCAGTTTCTCCCCATCTCCACCACCTTGAATTACTCCATCTTTTATCATTCTTGCTAATTTGATGGGTGTGAGCTTATATCTCAGAGTTGTCTTAATTTTCATTTCTCTTATGATCAGAGAGTTAGAAGCCCCCCTTTTTAGGGGGTGGTCGATAGTTTTCAATTCTTCTTTAGAGAACTATTTGCTCCTATCTTTTTGCCACCTGTTTATTTTGGAGAGCTCCTGATATCTTCAAGGGAGGGACTAGAAGGGGGCACAATTATCAGACTAAAAAAATCTCCCCCTGAGAGCTCCCTACTTGGAGAGGTGGTTGAAAGTAAAGCTGTGAAACCCTATTCCTGAGGCCAGCCTGGCAGGTCGGGTATCACGGGATTTCAGAGCATGACAGTGCCACTAGACTGTGCCAAGATGCTAGAATTGAAGCCTTAACCCCTGATGTCCCAGCAGGCTGGAAGCCTTGGCGCCACCTTGGTCCTGTGACTGAAAGATGACTGGCAAAAGACCCTCAGCCCATGACTTAAAATAGAAGCAATTAAATTCCACTTAATCCAACAAACAGTTATGGAGTGCCCATGTATGCTGAGCACAGTACTAGCTGCCCAAAGTTCATGGTATTCAAGTTGGAAGGGATCTAAGGAGCCACCTAGGCCAATCCGCTCATTTCAGAGATGAGGAAAATGAGGCCGAGAGTAGTGAAAGTACTCAACCAAAGTCACAAGAATGAAGGAGGAGCTTACCTCAGAGTTGGGATTCTACCAGGGAGCGAAGGTGGTGATGGCAGATGTCTTTGCTAGCTTCTCCCCTTTTGGTCTTGATAGCTCTCCAGCTGATTTGCCGCTACCCGTTGGGCTGATAAAGCAGAGTCAAGTGATACCAAAATAAATATATTCACTTTCTTTATATGATACAAGCGCATGCACAGAGAGTAGCTAAGTGGTGTAGAGGATAGAGTGCTGACTCTGGAATCAGGAGGATCCAGCCTTGGACACTTCCTAGCTGTGTGACCCTGGGCAAGTCACTTTACCCTGTTTGCCTCAGTTTCCTCATCTGTAAAATGGCCTGGAGAAGGAAATGCCAAACCATTCCAGTATCTTAGCCAAAAAAATCCCAAATGGGATCATGAAAATTTGGACGTGACTGAAGTGACTCATCAACAATACATACATACATGTATATGTACACACACACACACACACACACACACACAAAGAGAGAGAGAGAGACAGACAGACAGATGGACAAACATCCCTCAGATATGGTTGGTATAGGGAACTAACAATGACCCCAGTGGAGACTGGTAGAGGGAGGAAATTCTTTCTACCACTTGTAGTGTATAGTCCCAGAGGAACACAGAAAAGTTAAATGACTCGCCTAGTGTCACACAACCTTCCTGACTCCGGGGCTGACTCCTTCCATACTACCTTGAATACAAAATAGAGGGAGTTCCTACTGTTGGGCAGAGCACCAACAGCTAGGGGGATCAGAATAGGTATCCTCCAGGAGATGGTACTTAAAAGGTAGTGGAAGTGAGGAGGGAGGGCATTCTTGGCATGGGGTATGGCATGGACAAAGATACCAAAGTAGTAGATGGATGTCAGCCAGGGCAAACAGCTTGTGGGCTGCTTTGCTGGAATATGGAATATGTGAGGGGGGGATGGGGAAGGGATGGGGCTGGACTTGGGATTTCATTTAGAGGGGTCTTTAAATTGAGAGGAAACTCCTCCCAATGCAGATCAGCACCTTCTTGGCGACTTATTGTCTTAGAAACTTGCATATTGTCCCAGCACACAGGTATCACCATGTGAACCTGACCCCAGGCTTTGAGCTTCTCTGCCCACTGCACCATACGGCCTCCTGTGTGAGAGGGACCAGTGTGAAAACAGCTGGGGAAGGTTAGGTGGCCGCCAGATGGTGAGGAATTTCTTTTTGATCGTGGGGCCAGGAGGGAGCCCAGAGAGCTTCACAAGCAGGAGAATGAAAGGAGGAGTAAATGAAAAAGTATTTAGTAAGCACTTTCCACGTGTAAAACACGGTGCTAGGAGCTGGGGATACAAATAGAAAAGCCAGATTGTCCCTGCCCTCAGGGAGCTCCCATTCTAAGGGGAGATAGTGCCTGTGGGAGTTTGGGCACAAGTCAGAGGGAAAGGGTTTCATGGTCCTCGGGCTGAACCAGATGGTGGCACTTCTTCCCTGATGCCATTTGCACTGACAGAATCACCTATTTCCTGATGCTGAGCCTTTGGAGAGCACCAAGGACTTTGGCAACAAGATCCTTCTTTCCTGGGTCTTCAGTACCTGTGGCTGTAGGATTTAAAGGAGCAGCGTCCAGGCTGCATCCCCCATGGGGGCTGCTTTCCAGGATGACGGATGAGGATGCTGGGCTGGACGCATCGCCGTTCCCAAGGCTCTTGGGTTCAGAGTTTTAGACCATCCCCATTAGGCTCTAAGGGGAGATGGTGGTCAAGGTGGTGGTTTTGGCATGTGCTGCGTTTTGTCTTTGCCCCCAGGGTGAGCTAGGCTGGCTTGCCTGATCTATGGGGGGCAGTTGGTAGGGCTGGTGATCCTCTTCTCTATAGGAATTGCTTCTTCAGATGATGGTTGTGAGAGTAGGGCTGGTAGTTTGGGAGCAGGGGGCTCATGGCTATTCACAAGGCTCTTGGGTTCAAGGTCCTGGGCTGTCTCCACCAGGGAGGGATGTGGTCAGATCTGTGCCTTAGGGATGGCAGTTGGGCAGCTTCCCCACCCACCTGGTGGGAATGGCCTCCCACACGAGGGATGCCTTAGTTGGAATTTTCTGCTAGGGTCTTTGTTGTAAGGATTCCAAGGCCTTTTTGGGACACCATGTTCTTCCCTGGGGCTCAAGGGCAAGATGACCTCACCTCACTAGGAGTGGCCTTTGGCCCTCTGGGGATGGTTGTTTGCCTTGGACTGATGCCTTGGGAAGAAGATAAGTTATAGCAAATTGAGTATTGGATTGGGAGGCCACAGGGGACCTCTGAGAACCACAGCTCTTCGTCCAACCACAGACTCTCAGAAACAGAAAGGGCCTTGGTGGCTATCTACCCCAGCCCCCTACCTGAAAAAGAATGCCCTTTATAAATATCCCCAATAAATGGTCATTCAGTCTCTGCTGGGGGTGGCAGGGGAAGGTGAAGTGGAGTCTGTGTCTCCCAAGGCAGCCTGCTCTTTAAAAACAACAACAAAAACACCCCGAAGTTTTATTAATGCCCTTTCACATCATAATCATTTCTTTTTTTCCTTTTCTTTTTTCTTGGAGAGGCAATTCGGGTTAAGTGACTTGCCCAGGGTCACACAGCTAGTAAGTGTCTGAGATCAGATTTGAACTCACATCCTCCTCACTGGAGGGCTGGCTATCCTCTGGTCACCTAGCTGCCCCCATAGTCATTTCTAAAAAGTATCCGAGATCTGGGAGGTCATCTGATGCACCACCCTGCCCCCCCCATTTTAAAGATGAGGGAACAGAAAGGTCAAGTAACTTGTCTAAGGTCACATAGCCAAGTATATGCCTGAGTCAGGATTTGAACCCAGGTCTTCCTGGTGCCAAGACCAGTGCTCTATCCATTGGATCACACTGCTGCTCACAAATGTTCTTCTGGCTCTGCAACCTTCCCTCTGCAATCGATAAAGCAATAAACACTTATTAGTACCTACTGTGCACCAAGCCTCATACCAGTTCCTGTGAATCTTCCCATATTTCTTTAAATTCCTCATTTTTGCTGTTTCTTAGAGTGCAGTGATTATGTGTCCCATCCAGGGACCTCAGCCTGTTTTTTCCCCAGGGCATCTCCTGGTCCTGAGACCCTCGTGGACAGCACTGCCAGGATGCTTTGTTCTTGGGGCTAGGTCTGGGGGAAGAACCAAGCTATTTCAGAAGGGGTTGGACAGCTGCTGGCCACAAGTCTGTGATGAGTGGCGAGCCTGGCAGGAGGAATTTTTCCCCTAATCCCTTCCCTGCCCACTCTTGTGAGGCATCAGTCTCTCTCGTGTAATTGGCTGAGGCGGGAGGTAGCTAGTTTCAAGGTCAGCAGTTCCAGGGACAATTTCTATTTGGTTTCCTGGAAAAGGCACCAAGATTATTTTGTGACAAGAGCGTGGAGCCCATTGGGAAGGATTTCTGATTGGGGATTTTTAAAGCTCCGTTTACCCTATGACCAGAGCTCTGTCGTGATTTGTTAATACTGGGATAATCCCAAGAATGGTACATTGGAAAAGGCATGGGATTGGGGTGAGGATACCTGGATCTGAGTTCGAATCCTTGGGCAAATCACTCAGTCTCTCTGGGCATTTGTTTCCTCATCTGTAAAATGAAGTGGACTAGATGTCCACTAAGGTCCCTTCCAGCTCCAAATCGGACATTTTCAGCCCCAGAAAGGACTTAAAAAGGAATCTTATGCAGCCTCTACTCCTTCCTTCAGCCTCTGCCTCCCTGACAAGTGGTCATGCAGCCTTGACTAAATGTTTAACAACTGGCTCTCCAACAGGACACACTTTTCAAAGGAATCTGCACTATTAATATTTTCTCCATTGCTTTCTTGAGTCTGGCCAATCAACAAAACAATGCATCGAGCTGTGATCTGTAAAGCATTTTAACATTTGCAAAGCGCTTTATATCTTATTTGGTCCTCACAACAACTCTGGGAGGTAGTTGCCAATTTTATCTCCATTTTACAGCAGGAGAAACTGAGGCCGAAGGAGGTTAAGTGACTTGCCCAGGGTCACATAGGGAGTAAGTGGCTAAGGCTGGATTTGAACTCAGGTCTTCCTGACTCCATGACCTGAGCGCTATCCAACGTGCCACTTAGCTTAACCTACTACACCTCTTGGTGGGCATTTATTAAGTACTTACTGTTTGCCAGGCACCGTGCCAAATGCTGAGGACTCAAATAGGAGCAAACAAGACAAATCTTTGTCCTCAAGGAGCTTCTGTTCTAATGGGGAAGACAACATGGGGAAGATCGTAGACTATAGATACATCAGGCAGATGGAAAGTGTGAGGGGGAGAGGGGGGGCGCTGGGGAAAGGGGGCCGAGGTGAGGAGCAGGGCCATTCCTTTGATCCAGACCCAGCTGCCTGGACCTCTCAGAAACACAAGACTCTCCCTTCCCTAGTAAGCAGAGGCCCAAAATGTCCTTGCCCTTGAGTGAAAATCAATAATAATTTCCCTGCTGGAGAGAAAAAAATCTCCATTGATGGTTTCTGCAGTAACATGTCGGGCCTTGATTTCTTTTTCAAAAAGGCTGCAGACCTGTCAGGCACAGGCAGGGAAGCGAAATCGATGGGAGGCTCCAATTGGTTTTGTCAGGCCTATTTGAAAACCTGAATGCCTACTCTGAATGGTCAGCTTCTGGAAGGGCCTGTGGCCCTCCTGGTGTCCTGCCTGCTGGTGAGCCCTGCGATTCAATCTCTTCTCACCTCAGATAGAAACTCCCTCCCTCCCTCCTCCCTCCCTTCCCACTCCTTCCCCTCCTTCCTTCCTTCCTTCCTTCCTTCATTCATTCCATAGCTATGCATGGGATGGATCATAGAGGGAACATGACATATGCAAAGCATTTGGTAAAGTCCTGTATAAACGCCTGCCCTTAGTGCCCCAGGTACCCACCAGAATATCGCCCACCAGAATAGTTGGTGCTTAATAATTGAGCTAGAGGGGATCTTAAAAGTCATTAGTCCAACCACCTCATTTTGCAGAGAAGGAAATTGAGGTCTAGAGATATTAAGTGGCTTGCCCAAAGTCATGCAGGTAGTGACAGTTGTAACACTGGAATGTCCTTGAGCTGGAAGAACAAAATGAACTTCTCTGGCTTCAAGTAAGGTTGCGCCTCCAACATGAGGCACTACATTGAGATTGCCCAGGACCCTCTTTGTGTATGGTCGGGTGGTGCCAATAATCCCTTCTCTCCCTAGGTCACAGCTGTCAGATGGGAGAGCCCCAGCAGACTGGATAAAGCTGGCGTGGGCATCATGTCATCATGTGTCTCTAGCCAGCCCGCCCCCACCCCCTCAGAGAGGCCCGCACCTCAGGATGAGAACCCCAAACCCTGTGAGGCCCTTCACGGGCTCTCATCCCTGAGCCTCCACCTGAGCAGCATGGAGTCCTTCATCGTGGTGACTGAGTGTGAGCCCGGCTGTGCCAGCAGGGCCCAGGGCCAGGGCCAGCTGGAGGAGCAGATGGAGCACAGTGGGGAGGACAAGGAGGTTCTCCAGGCACCTGCAGACCACGGGCCCCAGGGCCGGCCCCACCTTTCCAGCCGCAAGCTGTCTCTGCAAGAGCGGTCCCAGGCCACCCAGTCCCCTGGAGGGAGCGGGAGTGTTAACGGCCGCTTTATCTACCCCTCTCTTCCTTACTCTCCTGTCAGCTCACCCCAGTCCTCTCCTCGGCTCCCCCGAAGGCCCACGGTGGAGTCTAGACACGTCTCTATCACCGGAATGCAGGTAAGGGGAGCTACTGGGCATGCCTTATCTCTTGGGGGGTGTCTCCTTGTCCTTTTTCTATAATGGTGGTTGAGGGGTGGGACAAGTTGAGTTCTCTTTAGAAGCTGCCTTAGAGTAGGGGTGGGGAACCTGTAGCCTCAAGGTCACACGTGGCCTTCTAGGTCCTCAAGTGCAACCCTTTGACTGAATCCAAACTTCATAGAACACATCCCCTTAATAAAAGGATTTGATTTGTAAAACTTGGATTCAGTCAAAAAGTCGGACTCAAGAACCTAGAAGGCACATGTGGCCTTGGGGCCATAGGTGTCCCCACCCGTGGACTAGAGTATACCCCTTTCCCCATTTTGTGGATGGTGAAACTGAGGCAGAGAGGATAAATGACTTGTCTTGGAATCATACAGCTCACAAGCGTCTGAGGTGAGATTTGAAACCAGGTCCTGAAGCTCCAGAGCTCTTTCTACTTTACCCCGTCAACTTGCTTCATTCCCATAACCCCTCTGGATCAGAGCACATTAGGGCTGGAAAGACCTTAGACTAATGATCATTGATTAAGCTCCTGCTGTATGCAGAGCAGACACAAGGCCTGGTCCCTGCCCCTTGGGGAGTTCCCAAGGGGGCTGGTAGAAGGTAAATTCTTTTAGACGAGAATTGCTTTTTGTTTTGTCTTTGTAGTCTAGCATATAGCATGGCACGATGCCTGGCATACAGAAGGTGCTTAATAAATGCTCATTGGAAAGGCTTAGGTAAAATCCTGGTTCAGATTGCACCTTGGTGTATGTTTTAGCTCACCAATGCACTGATCATATGTTACCTAGGAGAGCTGTGTCAGATTTGAAAGAGAAAGGTGTTCTCTACTACAGCAATCAAGAAAGGCTTCCTGGAAGAGATTACATTTGTGTCTGACTTTAAAGGATCACCAGCAGTTCTGCTGGCAAAGGCGAGGAAGAAGGGAGGGCGTCCCAGGCATAGGGAAGAGCCTGAGCATCAGCAGGGTTCTGAGAGCCCAGCAAATGTTCATGGAACGTTCTAGTCACACGCATGAAAGGAAGTTATCTAAGATGAGGCTGGGAGAGCGAGGTGTTCCTGGGTTAGAGAGAAAAGAGGAGTTTGAACTTTCCTCAGTAGTAAAGTGGGAGTCGTTGAAGATTCTTGAGCACAGGAGTGACGTGGTCAGATCTGTTTGGAAGAATGACGGATTGAAGGAGGGAGAGTGGAAAAGTCTAGACTGTCCAGATTTGTGGCAGTGGGGGCTGGTGGCTTTGAGAACGGAGATCTAGGGCAGGCAGGAGCCACGCTGTAAAGGTGGAATCCATAGGTCCTAGGTGGGAAAGGAGAGAGACGGTTCGGAACAGGGGACATCTTGAATGGGGATCGGGAGGCTGGGAAAGTTCGAAAAGAAAGGTAAAGACTCCATTGGATGTGGTGCTGGAAAGAAAACCAGATAATTAGAGATAATTTAGTCCAAACCCATTTTACAGGTGAAGAAACCAAGGCCCAGATAGATCAGGTTGGACCTTGCTTGAGGTCCCACAGCTAGGATGCATCAGACCAGACTTTCCAGGCCTGATTCTCCAACTCCAAATCTGTCTGTTTTTCCTGTAACCCTGTAATGCTCTGCACGGAGGGGTCAGATGTTTGCACTCCCAGCTTAATGAATTCCTCCTCCAACGGCCCCCTCCCCTCCCAACTGGCCTGAATTTCCTGGGTATGTTTCCTTGAGGGCTGAACTTGGGGGTTTTCAGTGAACTCTGGGATTCCGTGGCTCAGCCCTGCAGGTTCCTGCCAGAGCCTTTCCTGGGGTAGGCTACAGCTGCCCAGAATTAGGTCAAGCAATCCTGGGGCCTTCCTTGGGGATGAACTTTTCCAGATGGAGACAAATGAGACCCAGAGCAGGGAAGGAACCAGCACCAAAGACGTGGTGAGTGAGTAGGAGAGCCAGGAGGGGGACGTGGGTCTCCTCACTTGCCAGTCCAGCATTCTTTTCACTAAAAGCTCTTGGTTAAGCCCCACACGGGGTGGTACGATGGAAAGCAGACCAGCTCAGGAGTCTGAGGCCCTGGGTTCAAATCCCACCTCAGGCTTATTACACATGTGTGACCTTGGGTAAGTCATTTAAACCTCTTGGCCTTGTTTCCACATCTCTAAAGTGAGCAGGTTGGACTAGGCAATGCCTAAGGCCTCTTCTAGTCCAGGATCCTGTGGCTTTTCTGTTGTTTCAGTTGTGTCTGACTCTTTGTGTCCCTGTTTGGGTTTTCTTGGCAAAAATCCTGGAGTGGTTTGCCATTTCCTTCTCCAGATCATTTTACAGATGAGGAAACTGAGGCAAACAGGGTGAAGCGACTTGCCCAGGGTCACACAGTTAAGTGTCTGAGACCAGATTGGAACTCAAGTCTTTCTGACTCCAGGCCCGACACTCTATCCACTGCGCTACTTTGCTGTCAGGATCCTGTGACTTGGGTTCAAATCCCTGCTCTGCCTCATACCGCCCTTATGGTTTTAGGCCAATCACTTAATTTCTCTGGGCCTCATTTTTCTCACCTCTCATATCAAGGAGGTTGGGTTAGAAGGCCTCTCCAGGTCCTGTTCTGGATCTCTGGTCCTCAGGCTCAGCAGTGACTCTGGGCCTGTTATCTGAGCGTTGGCCTGGCCCAGTTCCATGTTGCTCATTCTCTCTCTCTCTTGGGTGCGAGGTGAAACTTTGTCTCTCCTGTATGGTTACCGATGTGCTACATTCTTTCTCTTGGTGGCCAATAGTTTGCAATTCTTCATTAGCGGAGAGCAGCGATAACAGCTAACGTTTGCCAGGCCCTGTGCTACGTGCTTTACACACACCTCATTTGATCCTCACAACAACCCTGGGGAGCAGGGGCTGCTGTTGGCCCCATTTTACAGACAAGGTAACTGAGCCAGGCAGAGGTGAAATGACTCACCGAGGGTCACACAGCTAGGAAGTGTCTGAGGCTGGGTTTGAACTCGGGGCTTCCTGACTCTAGGTCCAGCGCTCTGTGCACCATGGTGCCCTGTAACCGCCTGTTTTTTTCATATTCTTTGACCATTTATCTACTGGGAATGACTTTTGTTCTTATATATTTGTTAGTTGGCTGTATATCCTGGATATCAGACCCTCGTCATTTATATTTGATACAAAGTTTTTCCCTAGTCTACCACTTGCTACTAATTGTAGTTGCATTAATTTTGTTTATGCAAAAGTGTTTCCGTTTCACATAATTAGAATTATCCATTTTATCTTGTAATTGCTTCTAGCCCTTGTTTTGTCATTAATAATCGTAATACTACTAGTAGTATTGATAACAGGAATACCAGTAGTATTATTAACGACAGCAATGCTGGTAGTGTTATTATAGACAGCAATGCCGGTAGTGTTAGTAACGACAGCAATGCCGGTAGTGTTATTATAGACAGCAATGCCGGTAGTGTTAGTAACGACAGCAATGCCGGTAGCAGTGTCAATGACAGCAGTGCGTATAGTAGTGTTAATAACAGTAGAGACAGTAATACAGGTGGCTATGTTGTTTTATAATACTAATACCTGAATTTCCAGGCAACAGCTACAACGGTCTTAATGGCATGAGGAATGGCGCTTTCAGTTCGGGGCCTGTTCCTTCCCCGCTCTGGGTCTCATTTATCTCCATCCCCAAGGATTGCTTAACCTCCTTCTGGGATGCTATAACCAACCCAGGAAAGATTCTGGCAGGAACCTGCAGGGCTGAGCCACGAAATCCCAGAGTTCATTGAAAACCCCCCAGTTCAGCCTTCAAGGAAACAGACCCAGGAAGTTCAGGTCAGATTGGGGGAGGCAGACAGAGGAGGAGTTCATTAAGCTCTTTACATACTTTGTCTCATTTGATCCACACAAATGCTCTGGGAGGGAGGTACAGTCATTATCCCCATTTTAAAGATCAGGGAACGGAGGCAGACGGGTCAAGAAACTTGCTCAGGGTCACACAGCTGGTAACTCAAGACCCATGTTCTGCCTTGGGGTTTCACCTTGCTGCATCACTTATTTTGGGGGCTCCTGGCATCTGTGGAATGGTCACCAGAGGACTAGAAACAAACCGGGTACGGGAGGCTGAGATAGCCGGTTGAGCATTTTAGGATCTGCCTGCAGAAGGGAGTGATCACCACAAGAATAGGGCTGTGTGTGAAACCTCAGCTTCCCTAATTATGAGGGTGGGAGGAAGTCAGTACAATCCCCCTGGAGTGGGAGAGCCATGTGGATGGAAACCCCAGGGAGGAGGCAGCCCTGGACAGTCTGGGGACCCCTCCTGGCTCATGAGGCCTGAGAAAACCCAGGAGGATTCTGGGAGGCCTCCCCCAAGTGTCTGATAGCCAAGGAGTCCCTTTGAAGAGGGTGGAAGTTTCCCAGGCCCCGGCTGGGCCCCACCCTGCTTTTTAGTCCCAGAGCAAGATGTTGGGAGGGGGAGTGAAAGCTTCATTCAGTGGCCAAGTGGGGAAGGGCAAGATTTCCGGTACAGGCGGGGCCCTGCCTGACTCTGCAGCCACTGAGGGAAGTCACCACAAGTCCCTGCCAAAGAGGAGTCTGGTCCTCTGAGAGAGAACCCCTTTTCAAATTAGCTTTTTAAAATCTTATTTTTAATGATAAAGGATAGAGACCAGACTTGTGATTTCATTGGTTTAGGGACCTCCCAGGTGAGCAAACTCCCTCTCCCCATGCAGGTTAGCATCTTTGCAAATTTTATACTATGAATCAGTCAACAAACATTTGTTGAGTACTTACTACGTGCCAAGTGTTGTGTTAAGTGCTAGGGGTACAAAGAAAGGTAAATGCACATAAATTATCAGTGTTCTCAGGAAAGCTCACAATCTAATAGGGGAGACAACATACAAACAATTGTGTACTTATAAGAGGTAAACAGATGGGAGATAATGTCAGAAGGAAGTAGGGAAAGACCTCTTGCCAAAGAAGAGATCTGACCTGAGTCTTGCAGGAATCCAGGAAAGCCAGGAAGTCAAGATGAGAAAGGAGAGTGTTCTATGCATGAGGCACAGCCAGGGCAAAAGCACAGAGGTGGGATGTCCCATTTGGTGTGAGGAAGAGACAGCAAGGAGGCAGTTATTACTAGATCTTATAGGAAGGGGCCTGGGAGGGTTTTAAATGCCATTTTATATTGGATTCCGAGGGCAATAGGGAGCCACTGGAGTTTATTGAGAGGGAAGGGTCTGCCACAATCAGATCTAGAGCACTGAGAGGCTAATTGACTTTTCTAGGATTCCACAGCTCACATATGTTAGAGATAGGGCTTAAACCAGGCCATCCAGATCTGGGGCCAGCTCCTTATCCACCAGGGCATGCTGCTTCCCTTTTTAATTAGATCTTTTGTTTTTACAACGCAATTTTGTTGTTTAGTCATTTTCAGTTTTGTCCAACCCTTCGTGACACCATTTGGGGTTTTCTTGGCAAAGATCCTGGAGTAGTTTGTCATTTCCTTCTCCAGCTCATTTTACAGATGAAGAAACTGAGGCAAACAGGGTGAAGTGACTTACCCAGGGTCACAAAGCTAGTGTCTGAGGACACATTTGCACTTAGGTCTTCCTGACTCCAGGCCCAGGGCTCTAACCACTGTACCACCCAGCTGCAATTTAGCAAGCATTTATTAAGTAGCTTCTGTGTGCCGGGTACAGGTGCTGAGGTAATAGAGACGGGAATGAGACAGGGACCTGGTGGAGGAGAATGTTGGCTCTGGAGTAGGATGACCTGAGCTGGCATCCTGGCTGTGTTACTTCAGACATACCACTTACCCTGTTTCTTTGGCTTGACTCAATGGCCTGGAAGATCCCTTCCTGCTCTAGATCAGATTCTGGGACCCTCCAGATACTTTATTCTACTGGGGTCAAATAGCAGGGGTGGGGCAGTTTGAACAGAGATTATGGAGAAATGAGGGGACTCGAGAAGACCCTCTTTGCAGGAGGTGGCGGCAGAGATTCCCAGAGCTTAGACATGTGGGAGGTTACACATTCCAGGCATGGGGAACGGCCCAGTCAGGAGATGATATATGTCATGGTTGGGGACTGTCAGGCTTTCCAGACTTGCTTAGCAGATCGACTATCGATGACCTGGAGGTGGATGTCACAGCGTCCTCTTAGCTGGGCAAAGGCTTGGAGGTGTGGTTCCCTTAGGGCCCCAACCACTTTGTTGGGTCAATTCCACCTTCTATGACTCTTGAGGTCGGCTAGGTGTCGATGGACAGAGATTGCTTGTATTGGAGTCAGGAAAACCCAAGTTCAAATCCTGCCTCTGTGACCCTGGACAAGTCACTGAACCTCTGTTTGCCTCAGTTTCCTTAACTGTAAAATGGGGATAACATTATCTCCCTTCCAGGATGAGATCATATTTGTAGAGCTCTCTGTAACCCTTATTATATTAATGCTAGGTGGTGTTGCTGTTACTGGTTTGTTTTCTGCCTCACAAAGAGGTCTGGCAGGGCAGGGCTGGTAACAATTTTTTCTACTTTCTTTCCCTCTAATAACCTATCAACTGCTTTCTAGGGTTTGCCTGACTTTCCTGCTCAGGGGGTCAGAGTCCGGACATTTTCTGAGTATCCAGGAGGCCTCTGAGCCCACTCCATACCTATCTGGGCCTAGCCACAGATGCCTTTCGGGTTTTTTAAACTTTTATGTTTTCCCAGTTAATAATGATTTATTTTCTCTTCCCCCTTCCCCTAAACCCCTTGACAAGTATGCCTCTGACGTTTTCCCCCTTGTCTTCCTCTCTCCACCACAGGACTGTGTACAGCTTAATCAGTACACGCTGAAAGATGAGATTGGGAAGGTAAATAGTAAGAGGGGGCGGGGCCTTCAGGGTCTGGGCGAGAAGGGAGGTGGGAGAGGAGGTGGTCTAGGGTTCAGTTTGGTGCTGCTGCTTTGGGTGGGTTTCTTTGTTTTTTAAAGAAAATTAAAGTTATTTCTGCAAGAAAAAATACTTCTTCAGGTCCCAAATCCCACTCTTCCATTATAGTGGTAAAGACATTGTTCCCTTATGGTTGAGCCAGAAGGAATCTTAGGGGGCATCCAGCCCCATCTGGGCTTGGGCAGAAATCACGACCCTGACAAATGGTTGTTCAGCCTTTCCTTGAACACCTCTGTTGAGATCAGCTAGCCCAAGCCCTCTGTTTTGTATATGGGGAAACTGAGGCCTGGGAAGGGAGAGAGACTGGCTTAAGGCCACAGGAGTTAGCAAGAGACAAAGAAAAAAATGTCCATTTCACTACCACTGACTGGGAAGCGTGCTGATGATCTCAGGGGGAAGTGGAGGAGAATGTGATTGGTCTAGGTCAGCCTGGAGAGAGGATCTGGAGCACAGCGGCTCATAGATTTACAGTTGGAAAGGACCTTAGAGATCATTGAGTCTAGACCCTTCATTTTACAAATGGAGAAACTGAGGCACAGCTAGTAGATGTCTGAGGTGGGATTTGAACACAGGCCATTCTGACTCCCAAGTTTTTTTTTTGAGGGGGGAAGGCAGGGCAATTGGGGTTAAGTGACTTGCCCAAGGTCACACGGCTAGTAGGTGTATCAAGTGTCTGAGGTCAGATTTGAACTTAGGTCCCCCTGATTCCAGGGCCAGTGCTCCACTCACTGTGCCACCTAGCTGCCCCTGACTCCCAAATCTTGATTTCTCTACCATATCACAGACCTTTCTGGGGGCTAGAGCACCATGTCCCCATAAGAAGGACAGCCCGTTATTTCACATGGAGGAAGCCAGCTGGGTTCTTTGGTGAGAGCAGTACAGAGTGTGTTTCTGCCTTTATGCTTGGTGCTGCAGAAGTCACTGATATGGAGAAATAATAAGCATTTTGGGCTGATGGGCTGACCTGCCAGTTAGGGCCCTGGGACTGGGGAGTGCTTGGGGGTGGGGAGGATGGTCGTGGGAGGCTGTGTGGGGTCTGCACTTGACCTTGCAGGGTAGGTGGGAGTTGGAGAGGTGTCTGTAGTGGGAGGGTGCAGCTGCAGTTATTGCAGGTCTCCCGGTGGGACTGTGGCAGGCTGCGTCCAGACCAGGCTGGCCAGTGGGAATCCCCTGACCCCAGCCCAGGGGATGCTGGGAGGGAGGAGCCTCGGAGGGGAGTATCATTGATGTGTTCTCCTTCACTCAGGGGTCCTATGGAGTGGTCAAGCTGGCTTACAACGAAGACGACAATACTTACTATGTGAGTACCTGGCTTCCTCCCCACCCCCCACCCCCCACCCCCGCCCTGGGGGGTAGGCCTGTTCTGCAAGACGGGGAGCTCCTTCAGGGCAAAAACAGCTTTCCCCCCTGCACCCACCTGCCCCATAATGTCCCCGCTCCTTGTTCTGATTAAGCCCTTCCAATTCCCTCATTTTACAGATGAGGAAACTGAGGCACGAGGAGGCAAAGAGACTTCTGAGGGGATCATGGATTTAGAAATGGAAACGACCCCAGAGGCTGTCTCAGCCACTCCCCCAATTTACAGAGGAGGAAACTGAGGCCCACGGAGGTCATAGCGCTGCAGATTCAGAGCAGAAAGGGACCCCAGAGGCCGTGGAGTCCACCCCCTCATTTTACAGATAGAGAAACTGAGGCCCTGAGTGGGGGTGGGGGTGGTGAAGCAACTTGCCCCAAGTCAGCAGAGGGTAAATAGGCAAACATCAGAGCCAGGTTTACGTGAGAAAGATGGAATCTTGGGTTCGTGCTTACTCCCTGTGTGACTTTGTGCAAATCGTTCGATGTCCTTGGGACTCTGGAAAATGGAGGGTTTGAACTGCTACTGGTAGTAATTATAATGATGACAATAAATAGTAGCTAGCATTCATCAAGTACTTTAAGGTTTGTCCAATGCCCTGCACCCATTGTCTCCCCGAATCCTCCCAACAACTCTGAGCGATAAATACATTTTACAGATGAAGCAACTGAGGCTGAACGACTCACCCGAGGTCAAACAACTAGTCTGAGGTGGGATTTGAACTCGGTCTTCCTGACTTCAAGTCTAACACTATATACAGCGCCACCCAGTTGTGTAGGAGCGCTAGAGGACCTTTGACCTTCTAGCTCTAACGTGATGACATAAATAATATAGCAGCTAGCATTTACATGATACTTTAAGGTTTGCAAAATGCTCTACGTGTGTGATCTCATATGATGCCAGGAGCCACAGAATATGATCCCGTGATGAAACTATCCCCATGTGTTCAGAAAGTTCTCTTATTCCCATTTTTGCAAATGGGGAAACTGAGGCACAATCAGGGGAAGGGGCTTACCAAAGTCACACAGTGAATCATGGGCAGATCCTGGACTATAACCCCCAGGGCTTCCAGCCCCTAAGTCCTAGCCCTTTCCCCTAGACCACATTCTCTTTCAGTGGATCTACGTTTTCCAGCTGTCTTGTCCCAAACCCTCTCCCTTGGCCCCTTTATTTGATAGGAAGTGCTGGCCATTGGAGCTTTCCGCCATGCTGGGAGGATCTGTATGGAGAGTTATTTGTTACTTGGTGCTCAGAGCAGTGACGTGAGGCCATGAGGGCCTGGGAAGGGCTGGGGTTTGGCAGGAGGGGCCTGGGATAGACGCAGAATCCACCACCCCTGTTGGGATGACTCAACAGTAACTTGGACCTTGGGAATTTTCTCTTCCAGGCCATGAAGGTGCTTTCCAAAAAGAAGCTGGTGCGGCAGGCGGGCTTCCCCCGTGAGTGTGTGGGCTTGGGCTGAGAGATTTAAACAGCACAAGGGAGGGCTGGTTTGGGAGGGTGGGCAGGGTGTCCCATGACACAAGATGACAGGCTAGGCTAGAGGTGGGGGTAGGGCAGGTGAGGGGGCTGGAGAGGAGATGTGCTTTCAAGCCTCTTAGCTCTGGCTGCCTTATCCCTTCCCTTGGCCTCCCCTCCAGCCCCTCCCTCTCCTTGGCCTCTACCTCCTCCTTTCTCCCTTTGGCCTCTATGCTCCTCCCTCCCCTTGGCTTCCATCATTTGCTTCTTCCCCTTGGCCTCTACATTCTTCCTTCTCCTTGGCTTCCCTTCTACCCTCCACCCATTGTCTACCTCCTCCCTTCTCCTCTTGCCCCCTCCCACCTCCATCCCTTCTTTCCTCGGCCTCCACTCTTCCCTCCTCTTGCCTCCCCTCCATCCCCTCTCTCCTTGGCCTCTACCTCCTCCCTTCTCCTCTTGGCTTCCCCTCCATTCCCCCTCCCCTTGGCCTCCCCTCCATTCCCCCTCCCCTTGGCCTCCACCTCCTCCCTTCTCCTCTTGGCCTCCCCTCCATTCCCCCTCCCCTTGGCCTCCATCTCCTCCCTTCTCCTCTTGGCCTCCCCTCCATTCCCCCTCCCCTTGGCCTCCACCTCCTCCCTTCTCCTCTTGGCTTCCATTCCCCCCCCTCTCACCTCCCCATCTACCACTGGAAAGAGTGTAGAAGGAGAAACAAATGACGATTTTGTTCCTATCTCGTTAAACTTAATATCTGCCTAAAAGAAACAGTACTGCACACGACAAGTTCCATGTCCAACCATCTTCTCTGTCCTTGTGTGTTGCAATGACTACATTTGCTTAATATTGTTCATGAGCAAAAGAAAATTGAAAAAGCATCCAAGAAAAGGAGAGTTTCCTCTTCCCCTGCGTCTCCCTGGTGTGTAAATAGCTGAGTAATACAGAGCAGATGCTAGTGCCGTGCAGCCCAGGATCAGTCACCTTAGCTCTCTTCGCCGCCATGTTGACCTTGCAGCCTGCTAAACTGTCCAGGCGTTTTCCAGACAAATGGTGTCTGTCTCCCCGCTCTCCCGACCTTCCCTCTTCTTCTCATTTAAGTGACTTTTTTTACACAATTGTAAGTCCTTCCATTTATCCCCACTCAATTTCATTTTCTTTGATTTGGGCTGGTGGTCTAGCCTGGCCCAGGTCATCCAGTGCTTCAGCAAGAAGAGGTGTTTATGTTGGGCCTTGAGGCCTGGATGGGGTATCAGCAGGCCAAGACGGGGGCAGGGGGTATTCCATGTATAAAGAATGACTTGGGAAAGGCTCAGAGACAGGAGAGGCTGCAGACCACAGGTGGTAAATAGTCTAGTTCTGTTGGAATGTACGGTGTATAGATGGGAATAATGTGAAATTAGGCCCCAAGGATTTATTGGAACCAGATTGTACCTAGAATTCCAAGATCATGAGCTTGTGCTCCACCGGATAGGCAGCAGGAGCTAGTGAAGGTGTTTGAGCAGTGCAGAGACCTCAGTATCACAGGTTCCCACTGCCAGACCTTTTCTGGCATGGCTGACTCTTCCTCCAACCATATGAGGTCCTCACGTTGTGGTGTGTTTGTTCTTCCCTATCAGGCCGTCCACCACCCCGTGGCACCAAGCCCGCCTCGGAAGGCTGCATTCAGCCCAAGGGCCCCATTGAACAGGTCTACCAAGAGATCGCTATTCTCAAAAAGCTGGATCATCCCAATGTGGTGAAGCTGGTAGAGGTGAGACACCAGGGAGGTGGGAGGAGAAGGGGCAGGGCAGAACAGCTTGGAGATTAAGCAGCCCGTGTGGTAGAGATGGAACAGATGGGACAGCTGGTTTAGGAGCCCTGGAGATTATTGCGTGGCCCATAATCCCCAAGTACAGGTCTTACCTGTATGCTGATGGGCGGATAGAAAATGGAGAGGGACAAAACACTTTCCTTAAAACAATAAATTGTTATTTCTACCTTTATTTACATGTTGCCTACATTTGTCAGCATATCCCTCCCATCGCCCTTCCCAGAGAGCTATTCCTTATAACAAAGAATGGAAAAAAAAAAGCGCATTAGGAAAACTAATGTATCAAAAAAGGTCAGACATTATAAGCAATATTTCGTATCCATAGTTCCCCATCTCTGCAAAGAAGGCGTAAGGAGGGTGGCCAGAACACTTTGGATAGGCCTGTTAATTAATCATGAATATGGAAATTTTCCTGCTCTTATAATAATATGGGGCAGCTAGGTGGCAAAGTGGATAGAGTACTGGCCCTGGAGTCAGGAAGACCTGAGTTCAAATGTGGCCTCAGATACTTCCTAGCTGTGTGACCCTGGGCAAGTCACTTAACCCTGTTTGCCTCAGTTTCCTCATCTGTCAAATGAGCTGGTGAAGGAAATGGCAAATCACTCCAGTATCTTGGCCAAGAAAACCCCAAATGGAGTCACGAAGTGTCAGACATGACTGAAATGACTCAACAACATTAAATTTAGTAAACAAGATAGAGAAGCCCATGAGATGTTACTCTCTGGCCTTGGAGCTGGAACTTGATGCATTTGTTGAGAGGCAGTGTGGTGTAGTGGATAGAGTACTTACTTGCCTTAGAGTTAGGGAGAATTGAGTTCCAATCCTGCCTCAGACATTTTTCTAGCTGTGTGAACTTGGGCAAATTCCTTGATTTCTCTAGACTTCAGTTCTTTAAAATGGGAGGACCTCTATGGTCCTTTCCGGGTCTAAATCTATTATCTGATGATCCTGTGGAAGAGGCATCAAAAGTTATTTTCACTGGGGCAGTTCCTTGCTGAGAATTGGTCCACTTGGGTGCGGGAGGTAAGGCTAGGTGACCCTTCTGGGCCCTGCTTAGCTTCTTGAAGCTGAAATTGCAGACTTCATCAGTGTGGGAAACTCCCCTCCCTGCATCTAAGGCTTAGTAGGTAAGTCCTAGGGAGGTTCCTGGGGCACAGAGGGATTAAGGGACTTGCTTGGAGATTGTCCAGCCTGTATATGTTAGTGGAAGGATTTGAACCCAGGTCATACTGACTCCAAATAGCTATTTCCACTCCATATCACTGCATATCCTTGAAAAATCTCCACAAACACAGGTGGGGAAGGTGTGTGGGGAGAGGAAAGACAGAATTTGTGAGGATTTAAACGGTTGTTCCAGAAGTCTAGCTGGCCACACTGGACCGTGGGAGTGAGGTTTTTAGTTCCCAAGCCTTGGACCTTCTTCCCCTATCTTTGCCTTTATTTTGGAGAGGAGGGAATGGAGGGTGTAGCAGTCCTGCCACTAACGCACAGACCGGGAAGATATTGACCTTATGCCTTCCCATCCTTTCCATCCTCTTCTCTCCTAACTTCTCTCGTGTTTGTATCTTTCTTGACAGGTCCTGGATGACCCAAATGAGGACCATCTGTACATGGGTAAGAAAGCCAGCTTTCCCTTCCGCTGCCTCCAAAGCCCCAGTGGCCCTTCCTTCTCTGCTCTCTGAGATACCCTTTCACTGGTCCTAATAGCTTACATTTCCATAGTGCTTGATGGTTGGCTAGGCACTTTACAGCCATTACTTCATTCGAGATGTGTGTGTGTGTGTGTGTGTGTGTGTGTGTGTGTGTGTGTGGTGTGAAGAAGGGGCTGCTGTAATCCCCCTTTTACAGAGGAGCAAAATGAGGTGTAGAACAGTTTGCTAAGTGACTTGTTCATAGTCATACAGCTAGAGTGAGTATCTGGGGCAGAATTCAGATCTAGGTCTTCCTGGTTGCCGGTGGGCAGCTTGGTACAGTTGGGGCAGAGGATAGGCCAGGGAGCACGTGGACCTGTGATTTCTTTGGTATAGGCATCTCTCAGGTGAGGAAACTCCATCTATCAGTACAGGTTAGCCCATTCCTTGCAACTTAAGGTCTTTGAGAGTTATTCCCTGGGACACTGAGGAGTTCAGTGACTTGTCAAGGGTCACACAGCCAGCATGTGTCCGAAGTAGGACTTGGGCCCAGCTTCTCCTGGTTTTGAGGCCAGCTTTCTCTCTAGTCCGCCTCTCATGGAGTCAGAGGACTTGGGTTCAAATCCTGCTTCTGACACTGCCTGTGGGACCTTGGGCAATCTGTTCACCTCTCTGGGTCTCAGTTTCCTTGTCTGTAAAATAATAATAATGGCTAGCACTTATATAGTGCTTTAAGCTTTGCAGAGCACTTTACAGAGATGATCGCCTTTGATCCTCACTCACCCTTTGATTACCCACCATTTTACAGAAGAGGAAACTGAGGCAGACTACAGAGAAAGGATTTGCCAAGAGTTATACAGCTCTGTCTCTCTGTCTGTCTATCTATATTTATTTGTCTGTCTATCTGTCTAGACATATGTAGCTTTATCCATATCTATCTAGATATATGTAGTTATCTCTTTCTCTCCCCCTCTCTATCTCCCCCTCTTCTCCTCTCCTCTCCCCTTCCCTCTTCTTCTCTTTTGTTTCTCTCTCTCTCTGTTTCTCCTTCTGTCTCTCCCTCTGTTTCTCTCTCTGTCTCTCCAATTTCTCTCTGTCTCTGTCTGTCTCTCCCTCTCTCTCTCTGTCTCTCTGTCTCTGTCTCTCTCGTCTCTCTCCTCTCTCTTCCTCTTCTCTCTGTCTTTCTCTCCTCTTTCTCTCCTTTCTTTCTCTGTCTTTCTGTCTCTGTCTCTGTCTGTCTGTGTCTCCCCCGCCCCCGCACTGGTGTCTAAGACTGATCTTCCTGACTCCATGTCCACTGAGTGGCCTCTGGGACATGGTGGGGGAGGGGAGAGGCAGTTGGCCTCCCTGGCCTCTGAGGTCTCTTCTAGCACCTCATTCATGGTCCTGTGAGGTGGGAACAGAAGGGCCCTGTCCTCAGGGAGATTCCAGTCCACAGAGGCACAAGAGGGATTAGCAGTCACTACTGTAACAAGGTCACTTACTGGTGCTGACAAGAAGAAAGAAGTGCCTCCTGTGTGCCAAGCACTGTGCTGGGTGCTTTATGAACACTGTCTCATCTGATTCTCACAACAACCCTGGACAGTGGGTGGTATTATTATCTCTGTTTTATAGATGAGGAAACTGAGGCAGATAGCTGTTACATGACTTGCCCAGGATCATACAAAGTAGTAAGTGGTTAAGACTGGATTTGAACTCGGTCTTCCTGACTCCAAAACCTAGATTTTTTTGATAGACAAAATTCCCTAATAATGATAATAACCAGGAAGAATCTTTTCCATTGGAACTGGAGCTGCATTCTGGGACATCTCACTCTTTTGCGGTCACAATTCTGTTGGGTTTGGGCTAATATGAAAATGAACTTGTGTTTCCTGAGTCTACGCCACACAGCAGTGGGCATGGAGGACACAGTGTCCTGGGAGTGGAGGGAAGGGGGTGGGACAAGGGAGAAGGCAGCAGCCTGTGCTTTCGATGCTATGGATAATCCACACTCTTGGGGGGAATGGGAAGCACTGTACAGAATGCCAGATGGCACTTGAAAGCATCCGAAACTTTTATGAAAAAATGAGCTAGAACTAAATGTGTGCAGAGGAGTATACTCTCCTTGGGAGGGAGGCTGGCTATAGAGTCTGAAGATTCTGCCCTTACTCAAAGCATCTTGGGAATGTCCTCTTTGGAAATGCCAGCATCTCAGGGCTGGAAGGGACCTTAGAGATCACCTAAGTCCGGGGATTGGGAACCTGCAGCCTTGAGGCCTCATGTAGCCTGCTAGGTCCTCGATTGCGGCCTTTTGACTGAGTCCAAGTTTTACAGAACAAATCCTTTTATTAAGGGAATTTGTTCTATGAAGTTTGGATTCAGTGAAAGGGCTGCATTTGAGGACCTAGAGGGCCATACTTGAGGACCTAGAGGTCCACATGTGGCCTCGACGCTGCCAGTTCCCTGCTCTTGGCCTAGTCTAAGATGGGGGAAGTGCCCAACTGTCCCTTATACAACATCTCTGACTGTCCAGCCTCAGCTTAGAGACCTCTAGGGGTGGGGAACTCACCGGCTCTTGAAGCTGCCCATTCCTCTTACGGACAGCTCTCACTATTTGGAAGTTTTTTCTTACAGGCAGCTCAGAGACGCAGTGGATAGGGTGACAGACTTAGTGACACTTGAGTTTGAATCTTTCCTTAGACACGTACTATCTGTGTGACCCTGGGTACACTTTCACCTTACTTTCTTCGTCTGTTAAATGGGAATGGTAATGGTACCTACCTCTGAAGGCTCAAATGAAATAACACATACAAAGTTTTTGCAAACTTTAACACGTTCCATAAATGTCTGCTCTTTTATTATCATATTGAGCCTAAATCAGCCTCTCTGCAGTTGTAGCCTGCTGCTCCTGGTTCTTCCCCCTGGGAAGCCAAGTCCGGTCCCCTCTTGCAAATCACAGCCCTTCAAACTTGAGGACTGTAATGTTCTCCCCCTTCTCCGACTCCCTCCCCGTCCCCAGCCTTCTCTTCCCCAGACTAAATAATTCCAGGTGTTTCAACTTTGCCCAACACCGTCTCCAGTCTTCTTGTCCTTCTCTGTATACTACTCATCCATCTCAGTGCAATTCCCAAATGTGCCCAGAGCTGTTCACATCACTCGAGATGTCTAGGGAAGAGGGTAATAGCCAGTCCCCTCTCTTGTTCTAGACATTCGACCCCTGCTCTTGCAGCCTGAGATCCCGTTGGCTTCCTTGGCTGCCATGATAGGTTGTTGAGGCATGGTGCTTCCAGTCCACTGTGGCCCCTGGCTCTCTTCCACATCAGTCAATTAACAAACACAGGACCTGTGGCCCAACCGCATTTCTCCCCCATCTTGCACTTGTGAAGTTAATTTTTTTTTTTAAATTTTGGCAGCCTAAGTGTAGGATTTCAACATTTGTCCCCTCACCTTTTATTATATTTGGTTCATCATCCTTGCCTTTCAGGATTTTTTCTTTTGATCCTACTTCTATCATTTCAGTGTGTTAGCTATTACACCCCGCTTCCTTTCATCTCATGACTTGCAAAGAGCACACCATCTGTCCCTTAACCCAGCTCATTGATAAAAATGTTGAATTATAATCATAAATCCTAAAAAGAATTATAAATCTACAAATGTGAGTTATTGCTAAGTGCTTTCCTCACCAAAAAAATCCTGTGAAGGAAATCTGTTATGTTGCTAGATCCCGATTAGTGCAAATAACGAGTCCCCTGAAGTGGCTGTGTTACGCAAACTTGTGTCACATTTTCCTCCAGCCCGGAATGAATGACCATATTTTACATAATTATAACTTTGAATAATTTGAATTCAAGGGGATTCATTATTCAGCCTAATTGGGACCTAGCTGTACTGGTTTTATGGGTGAAGAAACTGCAACTGACCAGGGTATCATAGCTAGTTAAGTGTTGGAAGAGAGATTCGAACCCAGGTCTTCTTAATTCTAAGTCCAGGGTCCTATCCACTAGGCTATGTGGTGTACACTTCCCCCTTGCCCCCAAAAGTTGACCCAAACTGCCTGATGATAACGTAACTGAGTTACATAATACACGTCGCTTTCCACTTGTGCACATTACCCATTAACAGAAAGGAAGGATGTGTCCGATAACTCTGATATCAAAACTCTGATAACCATAACTCTGACGGTTTAATATGAATATTGTCCATCACATTCGGCCCTCATTTTGGATGTCTAACCATGATGGCTTTATTTATACTGTCTTGTTCTTTGCATGGATTGTTTTTGGGTTCTACTTTCTTCACTCTGCATCAGTTACTGTAAGACCTTTCACGTTTCTCTGGATTCTCCACTCATCATTCCCAATGGTGCGGTGATCCTACATTTTTCTCCTGTACCAAATGTTTCTTGTCCAGGTTTTGTTATTACATTGAGTTCTTCTCTTGCTACCAGTTACCTCCTTGGGGGTATTGTGCTTGGTATGTTTATTAAATAAAATTATACACTATTAGACCCGGAAAAAACTTTAATTTATACATCTGTCTCATTGCCCTAGAGTAGCGGTTCTTATCCTTATATTACGTCCCAGATCCCTCGGGCAGTCTGTTGAAGCTTAGGGACCTCTTCGCAGAAGAATCATAGCCAACATTTATATAGGGCCTACTATGTGCCAGGCCCTGTGCTAAGAACTTTATAATGGATAGAGCGATGGGCCTGTGTTACGGGCTTCCGAAGCCTCGTAACTATGCTCGGGGTTCCCCCCAAGCCCCAGGCCTTTGCCTAAGCAAAGGACCTGATCTCACAGACAATGAATGGGGCGGGAGCCGAAAAGATGGTGAAGGACTCCGTTTATCATTTCAGCAAGCAGCACTTTTATATCTTTAGTGAGGCAGGTACATTCTTTGGTTACGTGGGTGAAGGACAGGTAAAACTCTATACACCTGGGTCCTAGGACCGCCCCAACTCCGCCTACCCTCCTCCCCTTCTCTTCCTGCACTACCCAAAGCTCCCTGCGGGCAGGCAGTCCAGGTAAAGAACCGGAAACTCCACGTGGTCAGGCAGGTCCGGGCAAAAGACCTGGAATTGCTAGGGAGGCAACAAAGGTGAGACCCCTCCTCCTGGCTCCACCCACATCCCAAAGCCCTGAGTTTATCTCAGCAGGCCCCTGGGGCTGGAGGTCTGAGGAGGACAGGGCTTGGCTCTAACTCAGCCCGTAACAGGCCTGGACCCAGGAAGACTCAACTTCCTGGATCCAAATCCGGCTTCAGACACTTACTAGCTGTGTGATCCTGGGCAAGTCACTTAGCCCTGTTTGCCTCAGTTTCCTCATCTGTAAAATGAGCTGGAGAAGGAAATGGTGAACCACCCCAATATCTCTGCCAAGAAAACCCCAAATGAGGTCACCAAGAATCTTGACATGACTGAACAGTAACTGAATGACAAAGCGTTTACATAGCCCTTATTATGTGCCAGGCACTTTATATTTATTATCTCATTTGAGCCTCACAACAATCCTGGGAGCCAGATGGTTTTATTCCCATTTTTGCAGAAGAAGAAACTGAGGCAAATATAGGTGAAGTGACTTACCCAAGGTCACACAGCTAGTAAGGATCTGAGGCTGCACTTGAACTCAGGTCTTTCTGACTCTGGACCCAACACTCTGTGCACTATGGTGCCACCTAGTTGCCACAGCGGTTCCAAATAAAATAAAATACATGGGTTACAAAGGAAAAGAATTCTATTGAGAAGGTTAAGAAGCTGTGCCCTACAGTCAACTCTAGGCTACAAACAGAATAAATAGTTTCTACGGGACCATTTGGGTTTGGTAGGAGGAAATGAGAAGTCAAGGAAAGGGGTTTAGAGCTGGAAGGGACCCCAGAGATTATTCACTCCAACACTTGTTTTAGAGAGAAAGACACTGATACGTAGACTGTGTCTAAGGCCACAGAGAGAATTAACTTTGTTGTGTGGTTCAGTCTTTTCACTCTTGTCTGACTCTTCGTGACCCCATTTGGCGTTTTCTTGGCAGAGAAATGGTTCGCCATTTCCTTCTCATGCTCATTTCACAGATTGGGAAACTGAGGCTAACAGAGTTAAGTGATTTGCCCAGGGTCACACAGCTAGGAAGTATCTGAAGCTAGATTTGAACTCAGGCAGATGAGTCTTCCTGATTCCAAGCCTGGCGCTCTATGCACTATGGGGCCACCTAGCTGCATCAAATTGTGAACCCAGGTCCCTGATTCCAAACCTGTTCTTTTTATATTTCCCCATTGACCGTCTCAGCTTTCTGGGGTTCCACAGGCTTGATCGTCATGACCTGAATCTCTCTGGGGCCCTTTCCACCCCATTTGAAGTCTCTAGAATTATTTAACAATTTTGGACCAGAAATAGGCTGGTTTTATACAAACAGATCAACCCACTCTGTCCTGGCTGGTTTCTCGTATTCAGGTGGACTTTGGACCTAGATACTCACTATCTGGGAAGGAGGTGGACCATACTGGGTTTATGAACCAACCCTCAGCCATAAAGACTAAAATAACCAAGAGAAATGTGGGCCAGATCTGGCCTCCGTGATCTGTGATCTGCCAGGGGCTCAGACGCCTGGTTGAGTTCTCTTCTTGCCTTCTTCTCTGAAGTCTTTCCAAAACACATCGATGGCATGCCCTCAATTGTAGTCACGGCTGCTTTGTTCTGACTTGCGTTTGCCTGCCACACAGCAGTTTTGAATTTATGGCTTGGAAAGTGTACGCTGTATTGTGGCATGCAATAACAGCCCACTGTGGGGAAAAGAGGTTGTCAAACTTGGTTGGAGTCCAGAGACCTGGGTTGGAATCCTCCTTCTGAGGCTAACAGTGTGATGGGCATTTCTGTTGTTACTGAGTCATTTCAGTGATGTCTGACTCTGTGACCCTTTTGAGGTTTGCTTGGCAAAGATACTGGAGTGGTTTGCCATTTCCTTCTCCATCTCATTTTATAAATAATATTAAAAAAATTTCCCCCAGTTACATGTGAAGACAATTTTGAACATTCATTTGTAGATTTTTTTTGAGTTCCATATTTTCTCTCTTCCTCTCTTACCTCTCCCGTCCCTGAGACAGTATGCAATTTGATGTAGGTTATATATGCTCAATCATGCAAAACACATTACCGTATTAATCCTGTTTTGAAAGAAGACACAGATCCAAAGGAAAAAAATATAGAAAGTGAAAAATAGTCTGCTTCGATCTGCGTTCAGACTCCATCAGTTCTTTCTCCAGAGGCGGATACCATTTTCCATCATAAATCCTTCAGAATTGTCTTAGATCATTGCATTGCTGAGAAGAGCTAAGTCATTCACAGCTGTTCATCGTAGGATAGTGCTGTTACTGTGTTCAGTGTTCTCCTGGTTCTGCTCACTTCACTCTGCATCAGTTCATATAAGCCTTCCCAGGTTTTTCTGAAATCTGCCTGCTCATCTTTTCTCATAGTACAGTAATATTCCATTACAATCATATACCACAACTTGTTCTCCAGGTGATTTTACAGATGAGAACTCAGTCGTGGATACATTCCTTCATGTTTGAGCCTCAGTTTCCTCGTCTATAGAATGGGGCAGATAACACATGCACTATCCGCCTACTGGTTTGGTGAACCATCAAGTGCGATGGAAATGTGGGTTTTAATATTTATTTTCTTTCCTGAGAATGCCAAGGCTGCTAGGAGGTGGCAGGCCTTTGAACCCTCTGTTTCTGAAGAATTCAGCTCCCCGTTCCTTTGCTTTCCCATCCCCTACTGTTCATAAACTTAGAGGATATTTTTGGGGGGAAAATTCTGGTAGAATAAAGTGAACTCTAGATGGCCGTGGGGTGGGGGCGAGGGTTGGGAAGGGGAGGGGAGGGCAAGACTGGATTGTAGAATGACCAGTTCCCAATTTGTCACCTTCTCTCTTTCCTTACAGTGTTTGAACTGGTCAATCAGGGGTGAGTATTCCAGACCAGGCTCTCCACCATGTTTCCCAAGGGCCCGAGCTGAGGGCTGGGAGCCCAGAGGCTGGGGGAGGGGAGTGATTACATTGACCTAATTAGATTTTTTTTTTGGCCGATGAATGTGCAGGCCTGTAATGGAAGTACCAACAGTCAAGCCACTGACTGAGGACCAGGCCCGATTCTACTTCCAAGATCTGATCAAAGGCATCGAATACTGTAAGCCAACTTGGAACAAGTCTGGGAGGAGAGCAGGGTATTCTGGGGTGGGGAGGAGGTGGGGGAGGTGGAGTCACTTCTGGATTTCCTGAATTTCCCATGGGGGGAGGGGAGGGGTACATTCTCTAAGATACTGTCATTAACTGCCGCAGGCTATGCCATGACCAGTTATTTTTTTAAAATATAAATTTATTTATTTTCAGTTTTCAACATTCACTTCCACAAGATTTTGAATTCTGAATTTTCTTGCCATGACCAGCTATGGCCAGATTCTGTTGTTGTTGTTCAGTTGTATTCGACTCTTCATGACCCCATTTGGGGATTTCTTGGCACAGATACTAGAGTGGTTTTGCCATTTGCTTCTCCAGCTCATTTTACAGATGAGGAAACTGAGGCAAACAGGGTGAAGTGACTTGCCCAGGGTCACACAGCTAGTTAGTGTCTGAGGCTGGATTTGAACTCAGGTGTTCCTGACTCCAGGCCCAGCGTATGACCTGGTTGCCTCATGAGAACATGCTCGGATTTCCCAGGTCCTGCCTCTCTTATCTGGGTGCCAGGGTCAGTAAAAGCAATGTCATAAAATATAACTCAAATGAATACTTAGTTTTGGGGACAAAAGGATAGTTGGTGAAGTTTTGCTCCCCGTTATGGGCCTTTGGTCTTTAGTGGGAACAAATGACTCTTGCTTATCCTGAAAGCAGAAGGAAGCTCCTTCAGAAATTGTCTCCCCCTCTGTTCAGAGCAGGGCTGGAGTTGGGGCAGGGGAGGAGAATGGGAAGAAAGCAGGGAGCCTGAGCTCTCTACAAGGCACAGGCTTCCAAGCTGCTGGCCAGCCTTGATTACAAAGCCATGTTTATCCTTGAGGGAGTTTGGAGTCCTCCCTGACACATTTTTTCCATTCTAGAAGGTGGAAAAACCCCGTGTACTGGTCTCAGGAGATCTGGGTTTGAGCCCAGGCTGCCGTTAGCTGGCTGGCTTCATTTTAACTCCTCAGTTTCCTTATCTGGAGAGTGGGGCCAATACCACTGGTGCCCCAGGGTTGTCAGAGAGGAGGAAACATTCGGTCAATTCTGGGAGTGTGTGAGCTTTTTTGGTGTTATCCTGAGTCTGACATGACCACCCCCTCCCCCCAGTGCACTACCAGAAGATCATCCACCGAGATATCAAACCTTCCAACCTCCTGGTAGGAGAAGATGGACACATCAAGATCGCTGACTTTGGCGTGAGCAATGAATTCAAGGGCACCGATGCCCTCCTCACCAACACTGTGGGCACACCTGCCTTCATGGCCCCTGAAACGCTGTCTGAGACCCGGAAGATCTTCTCTGGGAAGGTAGGATGGGCAGGTGGATGGGGATGGAGAAAACATTGATTAAGCACCACTGTGTGCTCAGTGCCAGAGATACAAGTGTAAGCAGGCAAGATGATCCTTGCCCTCGAGGAGCTTACATTCTAGCAGGGGAAGACAACATATAAAAGGCGGGAGCTAGAAGAGGGGAGACGAAGGTGGCCTGTTGGTGTGGAGGTGGCTGGGAGGTGCCAAGGAGAGCTAGTTTGGGGCAGGGTCAAGTGGAAGCTCACCTTGCGGACCAGGGTGACTTAGGTGCGGAGTCCAAGGTTAGGGGGTGTTGCGGGGCCGGATGAGGATGGGGCTGCAGGTGGCATGGTGTGGACATGGTTGGGAGATAGCATGAACGTCTCCTTCTAGACAAGATAAGGGGAAAGTCACCTGTCAGACCCAGGAGATTCAGGGCAGTGGACAGAGCTTGGGCTTGGAGGCCTTGCTTTGAGACTTGCTTGCTGTGTGACCCTGGGCAAGTCAAGTTACCTCTGAGCCTGTTTCTTCTTCTATAAAAGGGGATATTGATACCTGCAGTGTCCCTCCCTGTTGTTTCAGATCTAAAAGGAGATTTTTTTTTCTATTACAAAGTGCTTTGCAAACTTTAAAGTCCTTTAAGAATGTCAGATGTTGGGACAGCTAGAGAGAGCCATTGGGCACAGAGCACTGAGCCCGGACTCACCTTCCTGAGTTCAAGTCTGGCCTCAGACACGTTCTGGCTGTGTGACCCTGGACAAGTCACTTAACCCTGATTGCCTTAAAAAAATAATGCCAGATGTTTCTGTCGCTGTTTTCATTATCTCCACCCCACCTGCTGGGGCATCTTCTTCTCTTTTCAGGCTCTGGACGTATGGGCCATGGGAGTGACCCTCTACTGCTTCGTCTTTGGCCAGGTAACTCACTGGTCACGTTCTTCCCCCACCTCTTACCTAATCCGTCATGGAAGGAAGGGGGGCAGTGTCCATCTGATCACCAAACATCAGAAGCCATTAAGTTCAACCGCTTCATTTTAAAGATGGGGAGACTGAGGCCCAGGGTCACAAGGTAGTAAGCGGAAGAGCCGGAATTTGAACCCATGTCTTCTGACTCAAAATCTAGCATTCATTCATCAGGCTGACTCTGTGACCCAGCCGGACAAAAACCGCATTGACTCCCTTATAGGCTTCTAGAGGACACCACAGTGGGGTGGACCTGGAGTCAGGAAGACCTGATGAGTTCATATGCAGTCTATGTCATTCTGGGCAAGTCAATTAACCTGGCTGACTCAGCATCCTCGTCCATGAAATGGGCTGCCTCCCGGGATTGTCATGAGGACAAAGTGAGACAATATCTGTAAAGCCTTTACCGGCTGTAAAGCTGTAGATGCTAGCTAATATCACCAACAGGCTTACTGTTATTACTGTCATTTCTGGTATGGATGTTGTAGGCCACCATTTTCAGATTTCTCTGTCTAGGTCCAAGGATGCAGAAGGGTGCCTTTTTCCATTTGTGTCCTTGACCCCCTCCCTGTCCAGGGAAGTCTGAGTCTCCGGCCCTGTGAGGGCAGCTGATTTCCCAGGAAGGATGGTATTTTGGGGATAGTGATACTCTCTGGATGGGACCCTTGGCAGGGAGAGGGTTGGGAAGAACGCAGTGACCAGAAAGAAAGCCCTGTGCAAACTGGCATTTTTCTAACCGACATCACCACGAGATTCTGTTCTCTGGGACTTGGCTTCTTGATCTTTGTGGCCCTGTGACTTCTTCCACCAGGCCCCATGCAGAGCAGCTGCTCAGTTAATATCTATTGGATAAGTAAGTCAGTTGTCATTAATAATGAGCATGAGGGACAGCCTGGTATAAGGGCTGGAGAGTTGGCCTCAAAGTCAGAAAGAACTGGGTTCAAATTCTGCTTCTGACACAAACTAGCTGTGTGACCCTGGATGAAATACTGAATCTCTGGGCTCCCTACAACTCTAGGATGAGTGCGTCAGGGAAGAGAACAGCTCCCCATGTAGCTGAAATTATCCGTCTGAGCTAAGAAACATCCTCAGTACATGAGAGTTAGGTCCTGTGGGAGCTGATGTCATTGGTTCTTCACCTGGTTGGGGGAGGAGGGAGAAGAAAAGGACCTTCTTTTGGCGAAATGGGGAGAACAAGGCACTCAAAAGTCATGTGGCAAAGTCATAGTGGGACCAGCCATGATATGCTGCCTTCAGTCACTGACGTCTTCAGTTTCTCCCAAGATTTGGGGGCAGTTATTTTGTCCCCTGCCCTGGATCTACCTCAGTTTCCCCATCTATGACACAAGGAATAATTCTAGCCATCTAAACGCAGTGATGAAAAGATGGTCCCTTTGACACAGGGGTGTCTTTTCAGGACTATTCCTAGAGAAATGGATGGGAGCCAGCCAAGGGTGTGCTGATAAATGTTTAACAACCAGCTCTCTGGGAGGGAAAATGTACACACACAACACACTTTTAAATTTAATCTGCATTATTAACATTTTTTCCATCACTTTCTTGAGGCTAGACAATTAATACAATAATACATCAAGCCTTGATTTGTAGCATTTGCCAATTTCCAAGGTGCACGTGCTCACACTGAGAATTTAACAACTGGCTCTCTGGAGCCAATTTCCAAGGTGCACACGCTCATGCTGAAAATTTAACAGTCTTTTCTTTGGAGTCCATATGAGTTGACTTCAGCATATCATTGGAGCCAACTGATTCTTCCTTCATTGACTCTTTCCTCTAGTGCCCGTTTATGGATGAACGAATCTTGTCCTTGCATAGTAAGATCAAAAGCCAGGCCCTGGAGTTCCCAGACCAGTAAGTACCATCCCCACCCAAACCTCTGCAACACACCTCATGTTTATCCCCTTTTCTTTATTCACAGGATCACCACGCTAGTTCTGGCCCTAAATGCCTCCATTGCCCATCTCCAAGCCTTTGCCTAGGCTATCCCCCATGCTTGGAATGCCCTCTCTCCTTACCTGGACTAATACAGCCCCTTCCTTTAAGATGTAGCTCAGGCACCATCTTCTATATAAAGCCTTTCCTGGTCTCCCCAAGTACTGATGCCCTCCCCACCAACTACCTTTAGTTTATTCTCTTTATATTTATACAGGATATATTTACATATGTGCTTATCTCCCCTGTTAGAATGTAAGCTCCTCAAGGGCAGGGGCTGTTTTTGCATTTCTTTGTATCCATGTTCTTAGCACAGTGCCTGACACATAGTAGGTGCTTAATAAGTGCTTGTTGATTGATTGACAAATTTACAGGTTGACTTCTCCCCCCTTCCCCCTCCCAAGACTAAACTCCTTGAGGGCAGGGACTGTTTCTATCATTGTACTGATATCCCCAGCAGCTGGCACAATGCCTAGCACATAGTAGGTGCTTAATGCTTGTTGACTGACAAATTTACAGGTTGATACCCTCCCCCCTCCCAAGACTAAACTCCTTGAGGGCAGGGACTGTTTCTATCATTGTATTGATATCCCCAGCAGCTGGCCCAATGCCTAGCACATAGTAGGTGCTTGTTAATAAATGCTTGTTGATTGTTTGGTTGACTGCCTTCTCTATCCCAGGCCTGATATTGCTGACGATCTGAAGGACCTGATTGTGCGCATGTTGGACAAGAATCCCGAGTCCAGGATCATTGTCCCAGAAATCAAGGTACTGCTGCCCAGTACAGACATGGGGGCCGCCGGGGAGGGAGTGCGGGCCAGGGCAGCAGGCACATTGTGTGGCTTAGTCTCCGTCCTGTGTGCTTCGACATGTTTGGCTGACCTCCCCTGGGGCACTAGCCTCTGCTTCCTCTGCCCCAGCCTCAGCTCCATGCTGGCATCAGTCACTGGATTGATCTGTGTCCCCTCTTATCCTGCCACGGTATGCCATCTTCGGGCCACCCTGAGCCACCATGAGATTGTTGATAGCATCGTCTGGTGCCACCTACTGGCCACGTCCCCATCCCAGGCCTGGCGGTCTGTTGCCCTCTCCCCTTGCGCTCAGCTTGAACCACTGTGGCCGTTCACTTGGGTCCATCCCGCCTGCCTTCCCTGGGGCAGGAAGGGAGAACATCGGTGGCTCTGTTCCAAAGTGAACTCCCCAACCTGATGAGCCAACCTGGGCCTTTACAGGCCGAGGTCTCATTCTCTCCCTCCTGCACAACAGGGGAGCTTCCCAGGATGCTCTGGGATGTATCTTCACAGCAGCTGCACCTGTCCCTGCCAGAGCTCCCAGACACAGCCCTGTGGCCTAGAGAGGAGAGGGGCCTTTGTCTGGCTAGCCTCAAGCTTCCTGGCCAGGAAATCTGGGCAGGGAAGGGGCCTTATCCCTAGCCAGTATGTGGAAGCCACTTTGGAATCCCAAAGTGTATTTGAAGGAGGTGGAACGAAACCGAAATGTGGTATGTTGCGGAAAGGCAGTCTGGACAGGGAGGTTCAGGACTCCTGGGTTCTCTCCTTCCAGCTTTGCTGCCAACTGCCTCTGGCCTCTTGGGCCCAGTTACTATCTTCCCTGAGCCCTGTTTGTGCCCTTCTGTGAAATGGGGAGACAATTCATGAGATCATAAGTCTAGAGTTCAAAGGGCCGTCAAAGTCTAACCTTCTTGTACAGATGGGGAAACTGAGACTCAGGGAAGGACAGTGTCTTCCCAAGGTGTCCTGGATCCTAAATAACAGAGGCAGGGGAGCAGGTGTAAGAACTACAGGCTGGAAGCAGGACCAGAGGCAGTAATGATTCTCATGTGTTGTCAGCTTTAGCAAGATTTAAAGTTGTTTGTTCCAAATGGATCTGGAGATAAGCCCGAGGGGTCTGTGATACCATGGTCCTCCCTCCCCTCCCTTCCATATTTCCTTCTGATTCTCTCTCCCCTCCCTGCTTCCTGCCACCATCCATCTGCCTGGCTGGCCCACCCACCTGCATGTCTGCCTGGGGGGCTCTCCTCTCTCTGGCCTCCTCCCTGCATGTTCCTTCCGTCCAGCTGGCAGGGCATCCGTGTTGCTTTCCGTCCTCCCAGAGGTGCGCCCCGCCCCTCACCCCTCCTGTTATTCATTGAAGCTACACCCGTGGGTCACCAGGCACGGGGCGGAGCCGCTGCCAACAGAGGATGAGAACTGCACCTTGGTGGAGGTGACGGAAGAGGAGGTGGAGAACTCCGTCAAACACATCCCCAGCCTGGCGACCGTGGTAAGGCGGGCAGAGCCCACTGAGTGTAGAGACGAAGGAAGGCAGGAGCCCCTGGAGGAGGGAGAGCCTTCGAGAGGCATCTGGGAGCAGGGAGCAGGGGTACTTAGCTTCCTGGCTAGAAGACCTATGGGGATCACCTTTTGTCTTGGAGCCCCAACTTCTGCTTCTGTGAGATTGGAAACAGGGATGCTAACTTGGGGAAACCCCAAATTTCATGCTTAGAGTAATTGGAGATGGGGTAAGGGGGAAGAAGGAGATGGGTTATTGAACTGGAGAGATTTTGAGGGAGCCACAGGCCACTTAGAGAGGCTGACACAGTCAAATCTCAAAATAGCCTTCATTGGAACAAGTGGGCTCATATAAAACTTGCCGAATAGGTTTCTGCTATCTGGCAGAAAGCCTAGGGCTTTCACTTGCATATAGGGACTGAATCTGTGATTTCACTGATATAAGGAACTCCCAAATGAGGAAAGTCCCTCCACCAGTGCAGATTGGCACCTTTTCTGTAACTTAGAGACTTGCCTGGTTAAGGGTCCCAAGACATGACCAGATGTCTCTGGTTCCAAGGGTGCACTGTGGGCACTTCAGCTACTTGAAAAAGCCTGAACAGATCTTCCTCTCTGCCCTAGCAGACACAGCTCTCAATCTTCTGAGTCTGGAGGTTGCTATAAGGCTGCTTTTGATGCCCTTATGCCCTGGAGTTCAGGCTTATCCCAGAAGGGGTGGGGTATGGAGGAGCTTGGGGCCTCCAGGCCTCCTGCCCTGCCTTCTCAGGATGGTGAGCCAGCACCAGGGACAGGAGCTCACTCCCCAGCTAGCTGGAGAAAGTACCATATGGATAAACGGGTTCTGTTCCAGCTCCCTCCTGTGGGGTTGCCAGAAATGCTCCAATCTGCCCATCAAGTCCCTGACCTTTGCTTGTGGGGTCCCCAGTGAGGTAATAAGGATGGCTTATCAGACCAGAGAGATCTGACTGATGTGGCTGAGGGCATTAGGGCCAGCCTTGACAGCTATAGACTTCCAAAGGTTTGCAAAGCCCAGTTTGGAGGAACTTCCCCAGTCAGGAGGAGGAAGACAAATCCTAGACTTTCACTCGCTCAGCTCTGCACCTGCCGGACCCCCCCCTTGCCTCCTCACACACTCACTCTATCTCTCATTCTCCCCCCAGCCTTTGAATCTCCTGGGCCTGAAATTCATGAACATCCTTCTCCTCTTTTCTATGGGGTCTCTGCATGTCAATCACAACTTCAAACCTAACCACCTCTTCACTCTTCTCCGCCTCCCCTGGGTAGTGTCTGTCCTGCACCCGGTGGTGTGGGCCTGCTCACTCTGGGCCCTGAATGCCATTCCTTGGTGTTCTTCAGTTTGTGGCAGTGGGCACAACCCCAGCCTGGGGAAGGGGATGCATCGGCTATGGAGTCTTTCGGTCCTGATCAAAAGAGAATAGCTATGGCTCTGAACTGCCCTGGGAAAGCAGATGGGTTTGAGCCCTCAGCTGCTGAGGTTGGGGATGGGGAATAGCCTTTGACGGGGTCTGCGCCCTATCTCCCGGGCAGTCAAATAGTGCTGGAAGATTCTTGGAGGTGTTTATGGGCATCCAGAAGGCACTAGCCCAGCCGGACATACCAAGGGATGGCTCAGGGGGGAGGGGACTGTGCTACGAGAAAATCACTTGAGGGGACTTGGGATAGTTAGCCGGGAGAAGACGGCTTTGAGTGGGGTAGAAGTGGGGAATGTGACCTTGGTCTTCAGGTATTGAAAGGGCTGCCACTTGGAAGAAGATTAAGACATTTTCCTTCTAGACCCCAGAGAGTAGAACTGGGAACCATGGAGGGAGGTTAGACAGATGCAGATTTAGGTTTGATGTCAGGAAAAATTTTCGAGCAGTTTACTTAAAAACCCAAACCAAAAACCTGCAATGGACTCCCCCAGGGGAAAGTGGGAGCTTAGAGGCACAATGGTTAGGGCATTGGTCTTAAAGTCAGGAGACCTGAGTTCAAATTCTTCCTCAGACACTTCCTGGCTGTGTGACCCTGGACTCAAGTCATTTAACTTTTTAACCTGGGCTCAAGTCATTTAACCATTTAACCTGCCTCAGTTTCCTTATCTGTAAAATGGTGCCAAGAATAACACCAAACTCCCAGCTTTGTTCTGAGGATCAGAGGAGATATGTAAATTACTTTGCAAACCTTAAATTGGTATATAATAGTGGTTGCTCCACCCCCCCACCCCGGCTTGGCACCTCCCCCACCTCACTGGAAGTTCATATGATTCTAGCTCAAGCTCATTTTACAGTCAGGGAAATTAAGGTCAAAGGAAGCCCTGACTTTCATTGACAAGCAATTAAAGCCCAGGGTAGAATTGCTAGTGACTGTCATAGGTGGAGGCGGGATCTTCGCCCAGAGGCTAGGGGACCACCTGGGAGGGCTGCAGAGATTTCTGTGCAAGTATCAGAAGGGCTGCTGCACGATCCCCAAGATCCCTTCCATCTCTGAGATTCCACAATTCGGAGAGGCCAGATCTGCCAGGCTCTTTGGAGACATTCCAGGTGAAGTCTTAAATTCTCTCCCCAGCAGGTCTCTGTGTAATGGGCTGGGCCTTTGCTCCTCAGCTCCCTGTCCTTGGTCCTGATACCATATGCCTTCTCCATCTGTCTCCCTCCAATGTGCAAAAAGCATTCAATCATCTAACATTTAATGACTGGCTTCCTATGTGTCAGGCCCTATGCTCGCCTCTGAGCACACAAAGAAAGGCAAAAACACAGTGCCTGTCCTCAAGGGGTTCACATTCTAATGGGTGAGAAAACATGTCTATAGGCATGTACAAGATGTATGCAGAATAGGTGGAAAATGCTGAAAGGGGAAGAACTTAGTAGCTGGAGGCCTGGGAAGGGGCTCCTGCAGGACTAGTAACACAGTCTCAGCTGGCTTGAGTTTGTCTGTAACTCCTAGGCTACCTGGAGAGGATTAATCCATAAAATAAATATTGAATGAGCTCCCAATAGACAGAAGGCACCAAAGGATGTCTAAGGTTGTTAATTTTCAAATTTTTAAAAATTTAAAAAATGTTAAACTTGAAATTAAAAAAATTAAATTAAAAAATTTTAAATTAAAAAAATCAGATGTGTAGATTGCAGCACAGAGCTGGGAGAGAGAACTGTATTTGAGATGACAGATTCCAGATTAAAAAAGATTTTGATGTGCTAGACCCATCAGTTAAAACTAACAAGGTCACATTGAGTGGGAATAAATGTAAAGTCCTGCACATGGGTCCAAACAATCAGCACCAGTACTGGACATAGGAGGCCTGGCAGTTCATAGGGGACCATAAATTCAATGTAAATTGATAGTGTGGTACAGCAGCTAAAAAAGATGATAATCAATTGTTGGATGCTTGAATATAAGTCTGGAATCCAGAAGCAAGGAGGCGATGGTCCTGTTGGACTTAGAGCTGGGCAGGCTCCCTCTAAGCTATCTTAGTCCATTAGGACACTGCCTTTTGAGATAGACATTTACACACTGGAGGACATCCCGGGGAGGAAGGCCAGAATGAGGAGGGATCCTGAAATGAAGTGACCTAACCCAGCTAGAAGAATTGGGGATGCTTAGTTTTGAGGAAACTCAGGAAGAACACTTTCAACTTGAAAATTCAGATATATGCTTCTTAGTGGGGGTGAGGGGTGAGGGGGAGGTACCAGTAAGAGGTGGATTTCAGATTTATATGAGTTGTATAATTTTTGACCACAGTAACTCGTGGCAACTAGCTCCCAGAGGGTCGCAATATGCATCAGTGAAGGTGCCCCTACCTACCCCCCCTCCATTGACAAAGTCATGGATCCTTGACACAGTTTGCTGGCTTGTGAAGGATGGTTTAGAATCATAGATTTAGAGGTCACTGAATCCAGATTTCTTATATTATGGATGAGGAAACTGAAGCCCAGAGAGGTTGTTTCTTGCTGAATCACACAGCTAGCAAGGCTCTGAGTTGAGACTTGAACCCAAGTTTTCTTCTACAAGTTCAGGACTCTCTGTCCATTATACACAATGTCTCTCATAGCACAAGGAGAAAATAGAATCGCGGGACTGAGTGACAAGGCCATTGTTATGAAACAGTCAAGGGAAGAGGATAAGAGCCATGTCCAGGAGGAGAGGTAGTAGTAATCCTTGTAAGGGAAGAGATCAGTCAACAAGCATTTATTAAGCACCTGCTATTTGCCAAACATCATGCTGGAGGTGAAGGGCATTTTGCAAGAAGGGTTGGTGGGTCTTGGTAACTGAGTGCCTTCTGCTAGGTCCCTGGTTGGATCCCTCCCAGACAGGAGCAGGGTCTCTTGCCTTACTGGCTCTGATCATGTTGGATCCCTGGGAGTTAGAGTGACTGCTGCCATGGTGGGAAGACTCGAGGGGCCAAGGGTGGAAGGAGAAGGTGTAGCCTGGCTGTCTTCAGTGCCTGAGTGGTCATTAACACTCTTTTCTTGCTCTCCAGATCCTTGTGAAGACCATGATCCGTAAACGATCTTTTGGGAACCCTTTCGAGGGTAGCCGGCGAGAAGAACGTTCCTTGTCTGCCCCTGGAAACTTGCTCACGTAAGTGCTCTCTGTCTCTGTCTCTCTCTCTCTTTCTCTCTCTCTCTCTCCCTCCCTCCCTCCTTCCTTCCTTTCCACCTTCATAGGGGCCTGGGAGCCCTGAAGGAGAAGACCTTCATTTGTCATCTTTGAACAGGGGTCCTCTCTGGGCATGGGAGTATCTTCCTCACAACCATGAGTAAGTTGCGTGGCCCTTCACTGTGAAATGGGAAGAAAGTATTTGTGCCTCACTGTTGATAAGATGACACGTAGAAGCCCCATTAACCCTCAGGGGAGGAGGTAGGAATGCAAAGCAGTGTAGTGTAGTGGATAGAGTGTTGGAAGTCAGAAAGACCTGGGTTCAAATCTTACCTCAGCTCCTTTTTAGCTGTGTGACTCTGTTTAAGCTTTCTAGCCTCAGTTTCCCCATCTGTAAAATGGGAAGGTTGGACTCAGTGGCCACTCTAACTCCTTGAACCCCACTCTGTCGTACATAAAACCAGGGGCACTTCTTGGTAGAGGAAGCCAACAATGACCAGCCTGGGCCATGCTGTGAATGAAGGGATTCGGCCCCATCCCACCTGCCCTTTCTTCTTCTTCCTCCATTCTTTCCTTGGCTTCCAGCCTAGGTTCTATTCTTGTGAGGCCTCGCTCTCAGTTCATCCTCGCTAGAAGTCATTAACTGAAATAAACCAAAAGAATGAATCTCAGATGGCAGAATCTTAGACTTAGTCATATACCATAGAGTAGGAGGAAATCTAGGCAGCTAGATGGTACATACAGGGTCCAGACAGCTAGACCTAGAGTCAGGAGGACCTGGGTTTGAATCCTGCCTTGGACACTTACTAGTATGTGTGACCCCGGGCAAGTCATTTCACTTAACGGCTGTTTGACTCAGTTTCCTCTTCTGTAAAATGGAGATAAAAATAACACCTACCTTGCATGGTTGTTAGCACGACCAAGTGAGATAACATATATAAAACGCTTTGCAAACCCATATAAATGACAGCTATTATTTTCTCTTCCCAAGGAAGGACCTCCCTGGTGCCCCTTAGTCCATGACAAGGAAGCAGCAGCCCAGCACAGGCTCTGTAGGAGGCCTGTCCATTCATTCAGCAAAAATTTATTAAACACCTACTATGTGTCAGGCATCCTGCTAGGCAGCAGGTATGCAAAAACAAAAATAAAATAAGACGGCCTCCATAATTTATTCCCATTACACTCCTCCTAAAGCCCCTATCTAAAGACAGCCCAGAAGCCAGTGAATTCTCCATTTCTCGTCAGTCGCACTCTGTAGATTCTACTCCTTAATCATATCTTCTCTCCCCTTCTGCCTCCCCATCAGCTTCCTTTTGCAAGCTTCTTAAGGGAAGGGACAGTCTTTTCTTTTCTTATTTGTATCCCCAGCGCTTAGCACAGTGCCTGGCACATAGTGGCCACTCACTAAATACTTATTGTATTATACAAATAAATACAAGAAATTTATTTTATTTCATCAGCTTGGGGATCTCCATTATCAATGCAGGTTGGCACCTTCTGTGTAACTTACAGAGAGTTGCCCAGGGCACTGAGAAGTGATTTGCCCAGAGTCACACAGCCAGGATGAGTCAGAGGAAGAAGTGGAGCCAAGGTTGGGCAGGGGTCCTCTCTGGAAGGACTCAGAGGCTTTCACTATATCCACCCCATCAGTCAACAGATGTTAAGTGCTTTCTATGTGCCAGGCCTTGTACTAAGTGCTGGGGACACAGTGACAAAAGCAAAGGATTCCCTGCCCTGCATGGGGGAGCCAACATGTGTATAAATAAGAATGCACAAAATCCATACAGAAAATTTGCAAGGTAACCCTAGAGAGGAAGGCGTTAGCAGCTAGGGGAGCCAGGGAAGGTCTCCTGCAGAAAGTGGCATTTAAACTGAGTCTTGAAGGAAACCAGAGGTAAAGATGAGGAGAAGGAGCACTCTAGGCAAGGGGAACAGCCTGTGCAAAGAGATAGAGGTGGTATATCAGATTGCTTGCTATGAGTGAGAAGTGAGAGAATTAATCAAAGCTGAAAACTAAAAAAAATTAATTAAATAAATAAATAAATAGATTTTTAGAAAAAGAAGAGAGAGAATGGAGATACAAAATACAGATGGGTCTAGCTGGGGGATTTTTTTTAAAGGCTGGGGAAGACATGGGTATGTTTATAGGCAGCAAGGAAGGAACCAGTAGATAGGAAGAGATTGAAGATTAATGAGAGAGGGGATGATTGTGGGGACAATCTGCTGGAGAAGAAGGTAAGAGGTGGGCTCAAGGGCACATGTGGTAGGGTTGGCCTTGACAAAGAGAAGGGCCATCTCCATGATCACAGACTAGCGTGAAGGAGGAGATAATGAAAGATGGTATCAGAAGGATGTGAAGTGAGGAGGAAGGGACAAGTGGATAAAGAAATTAAAAATTAAGCAGAGGAAAGAGGATTGAAGAGATGGGAACAGTGGCATCCCAGGCCTGGGCAAAGTGGTTGACCTTGGCAAGGAGGACCATGTTTTCCTCAAGACTCAAGCAAAGAAGAAGAGAATTAAAGGTAATGTTGAGCAGACTTGAGATGTAGAAGTGGGAAGGAGAGGGATCTCCTGATGGATGCCATTAATTTTCCCAGTGAAATATGAGGTAGATCCTCCGCTGAAAAGAATTGGAGAGAGAATGACTTAGGAGGCTTGAGAGGTAAGGGGAGGAGTAATGAATGAATGAATGGATGAGTGGAAAAAAACACATATAAAGTCTTACTATGTTTTAGACGCTTTGCTAAGATACTGCTAAACATAAGCAAGAGACAGTCTCTATTCTCAGGAAATCCACACTCTAAAGAGGAACATGTAGGGGAAAGGCGGCCAGAGAAGAGTGTGGTGAGTGAAGGGGGAATGACTTGGTGAGAGCATGAGACCCAGACAGAAAGGGTAAATGGCCACCCATTAGAGCCTAGGCTCACAGGAGTGGGAATCCAAAGTCTGGATGGAAGAGGAGGAAGAGGAGGAGGGAAGGTGCATTACAGGCAGCATTAGGGGCTTGCAGTGCTGCGGGCCCAGCTGAAATTAGACAATACAAACTAATAGTACCCCCATTTGTCTGTGTGTCTTTCTCTAATATCATTCAGCAGCAAGTGAATAGGAGCAGAAGAGGGGGATGACAGCAGTGGCACAGGGAGGGAATTTTGCAAAGCATGAGTGGTGATAGGAAAAGAGGGTTGTAGGGGATTTGAGAGGACAGTCAAGTTGAACTGGTGAACTGAATGGTCATGATTGAAAAGGAAAGAAAGTGAAGCCAGACCAGGGATGATGACTTGGGAGAACACTAAAGGATGGTGGGACTTGAGGTCACAGTGTAGACTTAAAAAAGAAAAGAAGAAGATGAAGAGGATGATTGAGGCACAAGGAGAAGTGGGAGAATAGTGGATTATGGGAGGCTAGAGAAATGTCAGTGGTAGGACTCTTGGGGCTGATCTGAAGAGGATGTCCATCCATGTGTGTGGCTGAGGTAGTGGAGGAAGGACTAGGTCATTGGTGTTGGGAGACCTGGGCATTTGAGGGAGGGGGATGGCACCAAGTATATTGATATCTCCAAGTATACTGGCAAGATTAAGGTAGAGAGGAAGATAGTGAGCCAGGTAGGGAACTCTTGAGAAGGAGGCCACCAGGAGCTAGAGAAGATCATGTATCTGTTTTGAACAAACCTCAAGGGATGAGCAGGTTCCAAGGCATAACATCCAGAAAAGGACCTGGAAATGACAGTGGGGAGTAAGGAGCCCTCTCCTCCCACCTGGGACCTGAGTGTTTGGGCTGGGGAAGGATCTTCTGAAGCTCTCCTGGGTCCCTTCTCATGTCCCTTTTCCTTCCCCTTCCCCCAATTCCAGAAAAAAACAAACAGGGGGATGTGAGCCCTTCCTGGAGTCCAAGGTAAAGCCAGCTCTACCTGCCTGCCTGCCTGCCCACCCGCCCGCCTAGGCCTCTGTCTGCCTGTGCATCCCTGGGGCACGGGGATGGCTGCTGAGCACGTGGGGGGCAGGGGGCCTGCACGCTCCCTCCACACTCAGAGTATTTGGGCAGCCAGGCAAGCTGAGGCACTGACCCAGGTCCCCCAGCTAAGGAGTGTTGGTGGAGAAGGAAGCCAGGAGAGAGGACATTGGGGGGTGTCCCTGCAAAGATCTCCTTGGCAATGGGTATGAGGGTGCTTTGGAGGGTACCACATGCCCTCTCAAAAAGGTGACTGAGGGGTTGGGGCCACCCTGGGCTCAGTGCATGCAGTCCTGGGACCTGCTGCTGCATGGAACTGGAGGGGAGGGCATCCAGGGATCTGAGATACCCTCCTGAGGCTAAGAGGCCTGGCATCACCCAGCACCGTGCACGGGGATCAACATGCGATTTGGCTGCTGCCAGGGGACTGCACATAAGACCCTAGAGACAGAGGGGAGGGTGGAGAGGGAACAACTCCTGCAGGGGCCCCCCTCCCCCTGGAGGTCCTGCAGCTGCTGTCACATCTGGTTGGTGGTGGGAACTTCAGTCCCACTCTCCAGCTCCTTAGGCCAATATTATTTCACTACTCATTCTCTGAAGGTCATTTTTCAAAAAAAAAAAAGACCATGTGGAGGGATTTATGGCGATGGAAAATGGGGCTCCCAAGAGTATTTCGGGGGAAATAGCTTTTTTTTTCCAATTAGCAACCATATATTTTTCTCTCTCCCACCTCTCTGCCCCTAAATGAAAAACAAAAACCCTTATGACAAATATTCATAGTCAAGCAAAACAAGTTTCTGCATTGGCCGTGTCTAAAAATATTTCTCTGACTGCATCCTGAGGCCAGTGGCCTCTCTGTCAAGAGGTGGATAGTGCATTACATCAGCAGGCCTCTGGAATGCTGGGTGGGTTTGTCATTGTGTTGCTCAGAGTTCTTAAGTCTTTCCAAGTCATTTGTCTCTCCATTCTTGTTGTTATTGTATGACTTGTTCTGGTTCTGCTCACTTCACTCTGCATCAGTTCATGCAAGTCTTTCCAGGCTTCTCTGAAACCATCCCCCTTTTGTCTTTTCTTATCGCACAATAGTATTCCATTGCATTCTGCTGCCATATCTTATTCAGTCAGTTTCCAATTGATGGGAATCCCTTCAGTTTCTAGTTCTTTGACACCACAAAGAAAAGAGCTGCTATGTATTTTGTACGTATTGGGAAAGACTTATTTGCCTCATCCTTTCCTAAGTGGTGTGGTGGGAAAGAACATGGAATTTGGAATCAGAGGGTCTTGGTTCAAATCATGGTTCTTCTGCTCATTACCCACATGACCCTGGGCATATCCCCTCCCCTCTCTGGGCTTCAGTTTGCTTATCTGTAAAATGGGGACATTGGACTAGATGATTGTTGTTGTCTTAAACAAATTTCCAGCTCTAACCTCTGTGATGTCCAGTCAGTCTCTTAAATGCATTTTCCCCACCCCAAGCTATTCCCACATCTTCTACAACTACAGAAATGAGAATATTATTGGAATTAGTAACTTTGCTTTTATGTGTGTCTTCAGCTCAATTCGATGATCTTTTATTAAGCATTTACGAAGGGCAAGGAGCTGGCCTTGCACATTACAATCTCATGGATTAAAAGGGTATGGAAGTGAGTATAATACAAGGGAGCATAAGTGTCGGGGCAGCTAGATGGTATAGTGCATGGAGCACCAGGCCTGGAGTCAGGAAGATCTGAGTTCAAATCTGGCCTCACTTAGTAGCTGTGTGACCCTGGGCAGGTTACTTCACCCTGTTTGACTCAGTTTCCACATCTGTCAAATGAGCTGGAGAAGAAATGGCAAACCACTCCAGTGTATTTGCCAAGAAAACTGCCTGGACAAGGTCCATGGGGTCATGTAGAGTCAGGCATGACTGAGGGACTGAACAACAAGAAGAAACGTGATGAGAATCTGAGAGGCTTGAACCCAGGGCTGTGGGAGCCTTTGTCCCGTTGAAGGAAAGAGATGCTGTTTTCCAGTTTTTCTCAAGTTCAATGCTTCTCTGCCATTCTAGGCCATCTCTAGTCTCTGGAACCATAATAGCCTGCCTTCTCTTGTAGAGGATGTTGCTTCTCAGGGATAAGAGGTAGCTTTGAATGGTCCATTTGGGGTCTAGTAATCCAGAGGACTGTTGCTTTAGGAAGGGACCTCAGAGGTTCCCCAGTCCACACCTTTCCTTTTGTGAGTAGCGGAAAGAGTGCCAGATTTGGAACTAAGGGACCTGGGTTCAAGCCCTAGTTCACAAGCTCATAGATTTAGAGCTGGAAGGAACATTAGATGCCATCAAGTCTAAGCCCTTCATTTTACAGATGATAAAACTGAGGCAGAGGTTAAGAGGCTCAAGGTCACATGGCTAATCGGTGTGTGAGGCGGCATTTCAACCCATGCCTTTCTGACTCCAAGTCCAGGGCCTTATCCACTATACTATGCTGCCTCTCAATTCTGTCACTTATTGCCTGTGTGAACTTGGTCATCAGTTAACCTTTCTGGGCCTCAGTTTCACTATCTGTAAAATAGGAGGTTGGGTCAGACCTGAAGTTCTCTCTAGTTCTGTTTCTATGATCATGGTCATTTCAAATCAATCAATCAATAGATATTTATTAAGCTCCTGCTATGTGCTAGGAACTGTATGTGCTAAACTCTGGGGATACAAAAGAGGCAAAAGGTAGGCCTTGTCCTCAAGGAGTTTACAATTTAATGGGGAGATCACAAGCAAAACAAATGATACAGAGGATAAATAGGAAATAATTAACAGAGGGAAGGCATTAGAATTTAGAGGGGCTGGGGAAGGCTTCCTGGAAGAAGTGGGATTTTAGTTAGGTCTTAAAGGAAGCCAGGGAGGTCAGTAGTCACTGTGAAGGAGGAAGAGTGTTCCAGGCATGGGACAGCCAGAGAGAATGCCCAGAGTCAAGCGATGGAGTGTCTGGTCCATGGAACAGTCAGGAGGCCAGTGCCACTGGATCAAAGAATATGTTTGGGGAGTAAGGTATAAAAAGACTGGAAAGGTAGTAGGGAGCCAGGTAAGGAAGGGCTTTGAATGCCAAACAGGGGATTTTGTATTTGCTCCTGAAGGCAGTAGGGCATCATCTTCCTGATGTCATGGTCGTCTTCAAGAATGAAGGATAAACCACAACCACAGTCTGAAGGCAATAGGGAGCCACAGGAGTTTACTGAGTGAGTGGGCAATAAGATTGGATCTGTGTTCTAGGAAAACCACTTTAGCGCTGAATGGACATGGATTAGAGTGAGGAGAGACTTGAGGCCGGCAGACCCACTCTAGTAATAGTCCAGGTGTGAAGTGATGAGGGCCGGCACCAGAGAGGGGTGGCAATGTTAGAGGAAGGAAGGGGGCAGAGGCGGAATTGACAAGCCTTGGCATCTGATTGGATATGGTGGGTGAGGGATAGCGAGGAATCCAGAATGACTTGCAGGCTGTGAGCCTGTGGCTTTGGGAGGCCGGTGCTGCCCTCTATAGTTATAGGGATGGTTAGAGGGAGGGTTGTGGTTGTGGTTTGTCCTTTGTTCTGCAAGAGGACCTAGACATCAGGGAGATGATGACATGACTTGCACACGAATTGGATTTAAGTGAGGCAGGGCTGTGCAAGGTCACCAGCCTCACTTTCTCCCCTGGAGCCATCTGGGTCCTGTGGCCAGATATCAATCAGGACGACTGGAGATCTGGCAGGCTGCAGTGGGAGACCTTGGCCCTTTGGGGAAAGATAATGAGTTCTGTTTTGGACTTAGTCTAAGATGTCTACTGGTCATCCAGTTGGAGTTGTCTGAGAGGCAGTTAGAGAGGGGAGATTGAAGGGAGGGCCGTGGCAGAAACAAACCTTATAACTTACCCAAGAGCAAATTGTTAATGAATAGCAGAGATGCTCCTGCCCCAATCCGGCACTCTTCACACCATACCTTTCCATATGGCTTCTTTGTTCCCATTCTGATCATCCATCCAGTCAGGAGCCACTTCCATTCAGTCCAACCACCAAGTCTGTCCTTTGCCCTCTGCTGGACTTTAGAGAGAAGAGAGGAAGCCCGCTTACAGGCCTGCTGAGGGGATGGGAACAGTCCATAACGAGCTGCCTCTGTGGTCCAGGCCGGGTGGGCCCAAGTGGCAGGTTGCCTGGTGTGCTGCCGCCGCAGGAAGGAGGAAGCCTAACTGATGACTGGTTTTCTGTGTTTCAAGCAGGAAGCAAGGCAGCGAAGACAGCCTCAGGTGCACCGACCTGCCGCATGTCGGGGAGGAGGAGGTGGTCTGGTGAAAACGGCTGCCCTGGTGGAAGCGCGGGCCCCAGACCACCTGATGGATAACGGGCACCGGCCGCTGCCTCCGCCGGGAGAAGCCGCGATGGACCCTGAGTAAAGTCAGCTGGGCAAGTCCACGGACCGGCCTGATCACCTCTTCGGAGTCCGTGCCGCCAACACACACTGTCTCCATAGCCGCATGTCCTACCGAAACTGACCACTTGTGTAAAGCATTGCCCGTCATCTCTGGTTGTTTCTTTTCCGTTGTCGTTTAAAGGGGTGGGGGGCGGGGGGAGGCATGGCATCTACTCCGAGACCCGGACGTTGGCCTTCGGCGGGCAGGAGGGCCCAGAGAGAGGAGTTGCAGGCTCCCCAACCTGAAGCTGTAGGGGAGGGGCGTGGATGAGACGACTCCTTCGGAGAAAAAGTTTTGATGCCAAATATTTCAAGTCCTGTCAAATGCGATGCTTTCGCAAAGCTGGCGGAGGGAACACCAAAGGCGGATGACCCCAGGGATACCACCACCTGGGAAACCTTACCACTTCTCGTAATTGACTCATCTCCTCTCCCAAAGGGCGCCGGGCTTCGGGCAGAGTCTGAGTAGCCCAGATGAGTCTCATTCATCCCAAGGACTTTTGTTTGCCTTCGCCTCCCTCCCTCACTGGTGAAGGATATTCCTTATTTTTGGGGGGGAACCTCCCCCAAAACTTTTGGACATATGAATACTTTAGTCAGGAAAAACAAATTTCTGAAAGGGCTCCAAGTTCTGCGTGAGTGGCTTAGTGGGGGACGGGGGAGGGAGGGAGAGGGGGAGGGACAGCAGCAGGGCTGGGGGGCATGGTCCCCCAGAGGTGGGGTGGGGGCTCAATCTGTTGCTTTTAGTCAGCTTTCAAAGGGCAGCAGTGAGAGTGCATTTCTGAGATAGATTACTGAGCTAGTGGGTTTATTACTATTAACTTTAAAATTCAGGGTGAAATCCAACACTTCCATGTACATTACATGGCTTAAGATTTTTAATTATTTGAATAGTTAGAATTTAGAGTTCAAAAATTATCTAGACATCAGCTTAGTGGTTTTCAAAAAAGTGCTCTCTTTAGAGCTTCCCACGGGGGATAGGGGCTTTTAGAACTGCTGGAACGGTGTCTCCCTCTCCAGCATCTTCACTCCTACACCCGGGGGCTGCTTGTGTCTTGTTTGCACCTTCTATACTAGCTGGCTATATAGCTGGTGAGATACCACAGCTCAATTCTGGGGTGGAGCTGTGTAGGAAGTTTCCTTTCAGCAGCCATGCAAATTGCAAACCCTGCTGTGAAACCTCCACAGGAAGCCACCAGGTCACTTGTGGCCTCCTCCTGGAGGAGATTGTACCATCTGGGAACAGTCCCCAGTGACAGGTGAGACAGGTCTCCACTGTCACGTTGAGATGTTCTTCCTGGTGGCAGGAAATCGGGCTAATTCCCCTTTTCTCTTCTCACCAAGAGCATGACTATGCATTCTTTTTTAGCTTGGAATCTGCTTCCCGCCAGAGACACAGGTTGGTCCCATCTGAAGCCCCAATGGAAGGGGAATTAGCAAGGTTCCACCTTTGTTTCTAGGCTTCAAAGCACACCTTTCTTATACATTTTAAGAGTTTGATTGGATGGAGTCGTTCAGGTCCCTGAGGCCACCTTCTTGAGGATACTTTTCTCTCAATAGCCACAGAGACAGGCTGGGCCTGGTGCCCTCCTCACCTCCTGGCCCTGCTTATGGGGTTTGGGCTCCATCCCTTTTAGGCAGACTTTCTGGATGTCTGGAGACAAGGTCAGGAATGCCAAGGGCTGAGTCAGACTGTTTGCCTTTCTGACATCCAACCATTAACTATTTCCTGATTGTCCTTGACCACAGAATACTTCCTCCTCCAGCACATTTTAAAATTGATGATAAATCCCTGCATAGATCTGAGATCCACCCCCTGTTGTTGGTAAGTGGTTAGTTAGCTCATGAGAAGCACCTTTGGAAATAATGACTGTTAACCTTATTCTTAGTCCCAGGGTGTCTGAGATGGCCGAGCAGTACATAGACATTGTATTGAATCTCCCTCGTGTTTACACCACTGCATCAGGCAGTGCCATGGCTTTACACAGTTTAAGGGGCCTGGGTCTCACTGCAGCTTCTGATGTCTGTGCTGCGGGTCAGCTAACGATCAGGGATTTAGAGCTCAAAGGGACCTTAGAGGTCATCCAGTCCAACTTCCTCCCTCTTATTTTACAGATAAAGAAACTGAGGCCAGAGGTCACACAGATGGGTAAGTTGCCAAGGGCAGGATTCAGACCCAGAGCCTGTAACTTCTGATTCATCACTCTATCCAGGTCAACCCCACACCAGGGGGTTTTCATGGACACCACAGGCAGGGGGCACTCAAGGGTTACAACCTTCCTTTGGCACAAACTCTTTGGAGTTCCAGTCCTTAAAAAAAATTAAGCACATTTATTAAGGAAGATGAAGTGACTACTAATTACATTGGGCTTTTAAAAAAAGTCCAAACAGCAATTGAGTAAATGCAAGTGTGGAAGAAAGGGACACCAGCCTTTTCTCCCCCTGCTTTGAAGGGGGACAGAGAAGAAGGGCCTAGGTTCACATCCTGGTTTTGTCCTGTATGGCCTGTTTAATAACCTTGGGCCATCACCTCTCTGGGCCTCAGTTCCCTCATGTGTAAAACTCGGCGGGGGGGCTTTCCAGCTCCTAAGTCAGTGACCCCAGAGCCTGTTTTCATCACTCTGCCAATCTTCTGTCTCTGAGGTCAGAGTTTGGTGGAGGCAGCTTGTGTATGTGTGAGTAGGGGATGGAGGGTGGGAGGAGGAAGCCTCCAGGTTAGCATCAGAGGCTAGAAGCTCTGGCCACCTCATGCGCCTCTTTTCTCCCACTCTTCACTTCTCCTTCAAGCGGCACTGTGTGGGCCATGCAGATCCCCAATATTAGAATACAAGGTGTGACTCTCCCCTCCCTAGGTTAGGATTGCCCCTCTCTATTTTTCGGCAGCTGTGAGCTTAGAGTTCTTCTAAATGTTAGAGAGCTGTGATCTTCACGGGTCTCCAGAAATGCCATGGAAAAGAAAGACACTGATTCTGTCTTTGGTTCCATCTTCTCTATGGTTCACTGGATTTGACAGGTTTCGAGAGATTGCTGCTGCCTCTTTGATTCTGTGGTTTATTTAATGCCCAATGCTTGTGTTCATCCCTAGTCCTTTTTACTATGCATTTTCCTTTTATCAGGTGTACAAAGTTAAATACTGTGTATTTATCACTTAAATTACATGAACTTAAGAGAAAATGAAACTTTGGTGTTTTTCCACAGATGTTGAAGCTTGTAAACTTGAATAAACAGATAGTGAAATGGTCTTGTTCTTTCATGTGATTATTATAACCTCTCCTCAGGTCCAATCCCCCCTTCAGTGTTTTCAGGTTTTGTTTACATTATTGTAGTTGCCTCTTGTCTTGTTCACCTGGTTTCCGATTACTTCCCTTGACATCGGTTCATATAAATCTTCCCATACTTCTCCGAATTCTTCATATTCATGGATACAATCAATAAATGAACAAGCTGCTAATAAGCCAGGTGCTATGTCAAATTTGGGGGATACCAGGAAAGGCAAAAACAGCCCCTGCCCTCAAGAAGCTTATATTCCAATGCAAGAACATACAAATTTATAGCCGTTCCCCTTTTGATCCAACAAGTACCTACTGTGGGAGATCAGTTTGGAAAAATAAGTTGGAGCTAGAATGTCAGGAACTTAAGTGCCAAACAGAAGAGTTGGTATTTGATCTTGGAACCCAATGGAGAGCTATTGAAGCTACTTGAGTAGAGGTTTCCATGGGCAGAGCCATTCCTTAGACATATCTATGTGATAATTTTGTGGAAATGGGGGGAGAGGAGAGCCTGAAGGCAATTAGGCTGAAGTAATTAAGAGATGTGAGGAGTGATGGAACTAGGGAATTCACTCACTGTGTAAATGGAGAGAGGAGAGTGAAGCAAGACATATGGAGATAGAATTTGATAAGATTTGGCAACTGGAAGGGAAGGGAAGGGAAATACTGTGTAGGAGGATGAGTGAAACTCTCAACAAAAATAAGGACAATAGGGGGAGAAATGGGTTTTGGGGGAAAGATGAGCTCAGTTTTAGAAATGAGCTTAAGAAGCCCAGAGGCAGCTTAGTGGAGAGAGCCACCAGGCCTGGAGTCTGGAAGACTTTTTAATTCTGTGGTTTATTTAATACCCAATGCTTGTGTTCATTCCTAGTCCTTTTTACTATGCATTTTCCTTTTATCAGGTGTAATTAGATTCCTGTGTTCAAATCTGACACTTCCTAGCTGTAGGACCTTGGGTAAGTCACTTAACCTTGTTTGCCTCAGTTTCCTCATCTGTGAAATGGCAAACCACTGAAGGAAATGGCAAACCACTCTAGCATCTTTGACAAGAAAACACAAAATGGGGTCATAAAGCGTTGAACATGACCGAAATGACTGAGCAAACAGTGTCAGCAACATGGAATTTCCACGTAAAAATGTCTAGCATGTCAAGACAAGTATTTATTTAGTGCCTATTAAGAACGCAGAGTCAGAGCCAAAGTTCAAATCTGATCTGATTCAGTTTTCTCATCCATAAAATGGATGGAGGTAGTAGTAGCCTACTACCTACTGCCCAGGGTTGTTGTGAGGATCAAATAATTCACATCTGTAAAGAGCTCTGGAAACCTGAAAGCGCTATAGAAATGCTGGCCATCAGAAGGTAACAAATATATGCAAACATGCTGTATACAGCATACATTGGGGATTATGGGAAACTACTAGAATTAAGAGCAATTGGGACAGGTATCCTGAAGGAGGTAAGATATTATCTGGGACATGAAGGAAGCCAGGAGGTGGGGATGAGGAGGGACAGCATTCCAGGCATGGGGGAGAGTCAGAAAAAAGCCTGGAGGTGGTGTGTTTTGTGCAAGAAACAGCCCTGAGGCCAGTGTTACTGGATTGAGGAATATGACAGGGAGTGAGGCTTAAGAAGACTGGAAAGGTGGAAAAGGGCCAGTTTAGGGAGTGCTTTCATAGCCAAACAGAGGATTTTACATTCCACCTTAGAGGCAGTAGGGAGCTATTGCAGGTTATTAAAAGGGGGTGATGGGGGCAGCTAGGTGGTGCAGTGAGTAGAGCATTGGCCCTGGAGTCAGGAGGACCTGAGTTCAAATCCAGTCTTAGACACTTGACACCCTTACTAGCTTTGTGACCTTGGGCAAGTCACTTAACCCCAATTGCCCCGCCTTCCCCCCTCCAAAAATAACTAGATAAAAGGGGGTGATGATGACATGGCCAGGCTTTAGGAGGATCACTCTGGCAGCTCAGTGGAGCCTGGACTAGAGTAGGGAGGCAGACCCACCAGCAGCTGTTGCCGTAATCCAGGTATGAGGTGACAAGGGCCTGCACCAGGGTGGTAACAATGTCAGAGGAAAGACGTCATGCAGGCAGTAGTTGATGAGAGCTGGAGTCATCTGCATAAAATCATTTTTAAAATAAATTATTTTTATTAGTATTTATTTGTAAATATTTATTAAAATGTTTAAAATTATGTTTAAAATAAAACAAAATTTTAATTTAAGTAAAATTTAAGGGATAGCTAAGTGACACAGTGAATAGAGCTTTGTACCTGAAATCAGTAAGACCTGAATTTGAATCCCACTTCAGACCCTTACTGGGTTGTGTGATCCTGGACAAGTCACCTAACTGTAGTCTGCCTCAGTTTTCTCAATTATAAGGTGGCCACCGCCAGTAGTCTTGACCTATGTCTTGCCACTGGACTCTGATGACTCTGGAGGAGAGAGTGACTTCGTGAAACTCTGCCTCACTCAGATCCAATTCACTTGCAAGTCAAGACATCACCCTCCAGATGTCATCGGTGCTCTTTGAGAATGGAGGATGAGCAATGATACCGTCTGTAAAATGGGAATGATGATAGCTACCTCCTGGTGTTGTTATCAATGAGACATTTGCAAAGCTCTTTGCAAACTTTAAAGAACTCTATGCATGCTAGCTATTATTAGAATGATGATCGAACCCATCGGAATTGATGCGATCCCCAAGAAAGGAGAGAGAGAGAAGGGCCCAGGATAGCCCTGATGCAGGCCCTGGGTTGTTGTTTGTCCTCTCGAAGAGGACCTTGACTTCAGGGTGGTGAAGCCATGACATGGAAGTGAATTGGATTTAAGTGAGGGAGGCGAAGGCCTCTTTGGCCCTGGGACAAGGGGTGGAACATAGTCTGGCAAAAGAGACAGAAAGAACAGCCAGACAATCAGGAGAACCAGGAGAGAAAAAGTGTCATGAAAGCCCAGGGAGGAGAGTGCCCAGGGTGAGAGGGTGATTCAGAGTGGCAAACCACAGAGAAGCCCAGAAGGGTGGGGATTGAATAAGTGCCTTGGGCTTTCTGCTCCATTTCTAATGATCTGCTTAGAAGAGTGGAAACATAGTTTACATACTTTCTGCAGCCCTTCATTTTGCTCATGCCAGTCAAGGGCTTCATCTCTCTTCTTCTAACTGCTTTGGATGCGTGATTTTTAAAAATTGGGCCTGTGATTTCACAAGTGTAGGAAAATCTCAGTGAAGACATTCCCTCTGCTTGTGTTGTTCCGGCACCTGGTCTACAATTTAGGTGTATTGAGAGGTTGTGCATTGCCCAGGGTCTCACTGAGGGACGCCACGAACTCGGGTCTTCCTGGCTCCCAAGTTGGTTCTACCACACTGTTTGACCCCCTCCAAACATCCTGGATCAAAGAGAAATTCTCTGTTTGGCCCTTGAAGGCCTCTTCCCACCTTCCAGTTTCCTTAGACTCCGCCTGCCTACCCCATGAGCCATTGACATTGGCCTATTTGCTGTTCCTCACACCACAAGACACTCCATCTCCTGAGTGGGATGCTAGCCTGCATTATTCCTTCCATACACACCAGGGACATAGGCTTCCTTGCTCTTCCTCACACATGACGCCATGTGCCTTTGTGCTGGCTGTCCCCCATGCCTGGAATGTTCACCCTCTTCCTGTTATCTTCCTGGGCTTCTGGGGTCACCCCGGTAGTAGGTGACAGAGACAGGATCTGACTCAACTAAAATCCTACCTTCTGCAGGCCTTTCCGGCCCCCCCCCCCCCCCCCCCCGCCAAACCCCTTCTCAGCCGATGATAACGCTTCCATCTGGCATCTGTATATGGAAGGTAATCTCAGCTATACCAGGCTACTAAAGCTTAAAATTGTACTAAGAAGTGAGCAGAACCTGGAGAACATTGTATACAGGAATAGCAATATTGGGGGCTGCTAAGTGGTGGCAGTGGTGTAGAGTGTTGGCGTGGAGTCAGGAAGACCTGAGTTCAAATCCAGCCTCAGACACTTACTAACTGTGTGATCCTGGGCAAGCTGCTTCATCCTATTTGCCTCAGTTTCCTCATTTGTAAAATGAGCAGGGGAAGGAAATGGCAAACTCCTCCATATCTCTGCCAAGAAAACTCCAACTTATGATGGAAAATGCTGTTCACATCCCAGAGAAAGAACTTTGGAGTCTGAATGCAGATTTGAGGTATACTATTTTCTCTCTCTTTTTTGTTTTTTCTTTCTCAAAGTTTTTTTCCTTTGGTTCTAATTCTTCTTTGTCCACAGGACAAATGTGGAAATATGTTTAACGTGATTGTACATGTGTAGCCTGTATCGGATTGCCCGCTGTCTGGGGGAGGGGGGAGGGGAAAGAGGAGTAGAAAATTTAAAACAAAATCTTCTAAAAGTAAATGTTGAAAACTAAAATAAGTAAATATTTAAAACAAAGAAAAAAGAAAACTCCAAATGGGGCCATGAAGAGTCAGACACAACTGAACAACGGACAGCAATATTGCAATGATGAGTAACCGTGAAAGAATTAACTGCTCTAATCAACACAAGGATCCAAGACAGTTCCAAAGGACTCGTGATGAAATATGCTTTCTCCCTCCAGAGAGAGAACTAATGGATTCTGGTGCAAATTGCAACAGATTTTTTTCATTTTCTGTATTTTCCTTGCTTTTTTTTTTTGACATGGCAAATATGGAAGTGTTTTGCATGACTTCAGATGTATAATGGGTATCATATTGCTTGCCTTCTCAATGGGTGGGGGAGGGCCTGGAGGGAGGGAGACAATTTGGAACTCAAAATTAAAAAATGAATCTTAAAAAAATAAAGATAGTAAAGCAATTTTTAAAAGCTTTTCTAAGATGTTTGGGACACCCAGGCTAGCTCATATGTTTCATTATTTGCATATCGACTTCTCCGGGCTTCATCATGGTCTCCAGAACCTCATCACCCCAAAGATCTCATCATCCCTGGAGCTTGTACCTCCTCAGTACCCTCGCCCTGGGGCGCCTCTCTCCTCTCCTCCCTCTCGTTGGAGAGGATGGAAGGCGGACATCAGAGAGCTCCTCCATTTAAGGCTGGTGCCCAGGACCACCATCTCACTATTTCTGCCTTCCTCTGTGCTGGGCACCCTCTCTCCCTCCTCTCTCTTTACCTTCTTGTTATATGTTGTCTCCTCCATTAGACTGTGAGCTCCTCAAGGGTAGGGACTGTCTTTTCACCTTTCTTTGTTTCCTCAGTACTTAGTACAGTGCCTGACACATAGTAGGTGCTTTATAAATGTTACTTGACTGACTCCCCTATTAGAATGTGAGCTCCTTGAGGGGTAAGGACTGGTTTTTATTGTTTGTTTTGGGTCTTTTGCTTTTCTTTGTATCCACAGAGTTTGGCACTGTGCCTGACACACAATAGGTGCTTTATATTGTGACTTGATTGACTGACTCCCCTATTAGAATGGGAGCTCCCTGAGGGGTAAGGACTGGTTTTTATTCTTTGTTTATTTTGCTTTTCTTTGTATCTCCAGAGCTTACTACTGTGCCTGGCACACAGTAGGTGCTTTATATATGTGAATTGACTGACTGACTCCCCTATTAGAATGTGAGCTCCTTAGGGTAAGGACCAGCTTTTGTTTGTTTGTTTTGGGTCTTTTGCTTTTCTATGTATCTCCAGAGCTTAGGACTGTGCCTGGCCCACAGTAAAAATATCAAAACACTTATTGGCTGACTCCATAAATGTTAGTAAAACCCTACCTGCGGCCTTTCTAGCAGAGAGACTCAGTATTACCAGCTGCCACTAGTAGACAGCAGAGATGTCTACTAGTCTAGCCTTATAAAATGGGCAACTTTGAATAGAAACAAGGGAAGGAGTCCTTTGACCTTTGGGACCCAAGAGGGACGTCTTGGTTCCAGGATCAGATCCAAAGCCTGGAGGAAGGGGAGGTTGACCTGGTGCTGGGGTACAAGATGAAAACATCTTTCACTCCTGTTTTTATGCCAGTAGTTGTGAAAGTGAGGTCACCTGGCCCTCAGAAACCTTGAGAGGCAATATCAGAGCAGCCCAACAGATGGAGGTGTGATTCCATGGAAGCTGCTTTCCAACAACTCAAGGTCAGATCAACAGGACAGTGGGAAGTGCAGGCACTTTTCCTCCCTCTCCTCCAGGCCCATTCTTGCCATACTTTCATAAGATCACAGATTTGGAGCGGAAGGGGAACTTAAAAAGCCACTCTGTTCATTTTTACAGACAGGTCCAGAGAGAGACTTGTCCAAGGTTACACAGACAGTATGTTTGTTAGGAGGCAGGGTCTGAGCTCTTAAGTGAGGCTCTTTATGACCTGTACCATGTTAGACCAGTAAGACAGCTGGGGCTTATAGTCAGTCTACAAGCATTTGTTAAGCACCTACTGTGTGTCAGACACTGTGCTAAGGGCTGGGAGCACAAAAGGCAAAAACAGTCCCTGCCCTCCAGGAGCTTACAATCTAAAATGGGGGCAATGACATGTAAATAACCATGTACATACAAGATACATCCAGAGTCAATTAGAAGTCACATGGAAATGTCTTCAGCTGAATCTAGAGCAGGGGCTCTCCTTCATTTTCTTTGTGTTTGGGACCCCTTTGGTGGTCTAGGGAAGCCCATGTACTCCTCATAATCATATTTTTGAACACATAAAATAAAATGCACAGAATTACAAGGAAATCAATTCCATTGAAATAGTTGCCAATACTATTTTTAAAAAATACGTTCATGGAGCAGGCCCAGGGTAGAATTACTGGTTACGGCAGTGATCCCCAGGCCTCTCAGCCCAGGACAGGAGTCTTTTGGAGCTACTGGAAACACCAGTGCAGAGCCTGTGGCCTTGGAGGCAACTACCCCTGAGGCCTCCAGCCCACAGTCTAAAGGTTTGAAACTTGCCTTCTTGAACTTCCAAGAGCCATGATGACCAAGCAAAACAGCTCTCATCCCTCCCTTCCTTACCCAGATAATACTCCCTCGGGAGAAACCCTGAAGTAGAGGAGCCAGAAGTGGGGCTTCAGTAGCTTTGTAGCTCAGGAAGCTGGGGAGTCCCCCTCTTGTGGTGGTGGAAAGAGAGGTGTCCCAGTAGCCCCCACCTCAGAGAACAGAACAAAGAAACACCCAAGCAGGGTGGAGCTAGCAATTGTCAACACCAGGACCCGATGTGCCTTTGCACAGCCAGGGGAAGTGGCAGACCCCACTGCTGAGACCACCTAAGCTGTAGGGCTGGCCTAGAGGAAGAGGATACTTCCAACCCTCCCCCACACCACCAGATACTAGAGGTCACAACACACAAAGCCAGTGAGCACCAGAAGCAGAGATCCACTTTAAACAAACACCATGAAAAAACAAACCAGAAGACCAAAGACTATTGATTCCTATTATGGAGACAGGGAAGATCAAAATACCCATTCAGAAGAGGATGGCAGTGACACTATACCTACATCTGAAACCTCAAAATGGAATGCGAGTTGGTCTCCATCCCAAAAAGCATTCTTGGAAGAGCTCAAAGAGGATTTTAAAAACCAAATTAGAGAGGTAAAAGAAGAGAACAAATCTTTAAAAAGTAAAATTGGCAAAATGGTTAAGGAGGTTCAGAATATATTTGGAGAGAATAACTCCTTAAAAATTAAAATTAATTAAATGGGAAAGGAGATACAGAAGCTAAATGAAGAAAACAATGTGTGAAAAATTAGAATTGGTCAAGTAGAAGCTAATGACTCTATGAAATACCAAGAATCAGTCAAACAAAATCTAAAGAAAGAAAAAATAGAAGAAAACATGAAATATCTGATTGGGAAAACAACTGACCTAGAAAATAGTTCCAGGAGAAATAATCTAAGAATTATTGTTCTACTGGAAAGCCATGATGAAAAAAAGAGCCTAGACAGTATCTTCCAAGAAATCATTAAGGAAAATTGCCCTGAGGTCCTAGAACCAGAGGGTAAAATAATCATTGAAAGAATCCACCAATCACCCCCTGAAAGAGGTCCCAAATTGAAAACTCTGAGAAATATTGTAGCCAAATTTCACAATTATCAGGTCAAGAAGAAAATACTGCAAGCAGCCAGAAAGAAACAATTTAAATATCATGGAACTACAGTCAGGATCACACAGGATCTTGCAGCTTCTACAATAAAAGACAGGAGAAATTGGAATATGATATTCCAAAAGGCAAAGGAGCTTGGACTACAACCAAGGATTAACTACCCAGCAAAATTGAGCATAATTTTTTAGGCAAGGAGATGGACATTCAACGAAATAAGGGAATTCCAGACCTTCCTGATGAAAAGGCCAGAGCTCAATGGAAAATTTGATCTTCAAATACAAAACTCAAGAGACATAAAAAGGTAAACGGGGTGAGGGTGGGGGAACAAAACTATGTTATTCAATAAGGGAAAATTGTTTACATCCTTATATGGGACTATATTGATTTACATATGTTATATATATGTCAATCTTGAGAATGGTACAGTTATTATGACAATTGAAAGGGATATACATAGACTGAGGGTGTCAGTATAAAGTAACTGATGTGAGGATAAAAAACATAATTAAGGGGTACAAAGGGATTGTTCTGGGAGAAGAGGTAAGGAGGAGGTAGAAAAGGGTAAATTAAGTCGCATGAAGAGGCACAAAAACATAGAGGAAAAAAGGTAGGGGAAAAAAGCAGTGTTTGAGCTTTACTCTCATCAGATTTGGTTCAAGGAGGGAATAACATACTCTGATAAGTATAGAAATCAAACTTATCCTACAGGCAGTAGGAGGGGAAAGGGGAAAGAAAAGGTGGGGAGTGGATAGAAAGGAGGAAAGAAGTAGCAAGGGAAAAAGGGTAAGATAGGGAGGGGTGTCATTAGGGAGGGAAAACTGAGGAAGATGGTGGTCAAAACCAAAACTCTTTAGAGGCGTGAAAGGGAGAAGGGAGAAATAAAAGCAAAAACTGGGTGGGGGAATAGGATGGAGAAAAAGACATAACTGTGAATGTGAATGGGGTGAATTCATAACTGTGAATGTGAATGGGATGAATCTCCCATAAAACAGGGGTGGATAGCAGAATGGATTAAAAACCGTAATCCTACAATATGTTGTTTACAAGAAACACATTTGAAACAGGGGGTTACACACAGGGTAAAGGTAAAAGGCTGGAGTAGAATATATTATGCTTCAACTAAAGTAAAAAAAAGCAGGAGTAGCAATCCTAATCTCAGACAAAGCAAAAGCAAATGTAGATCTAGTTAAAAGAGATAAGGAAGGACACTATATCCTGCTAAAAGGCACCATAAACAATGAAGCAATATCGTTACTTAACATATATGCACCAAGTGGTATAGCATATAAATTCTTAGAGGAGAAGTTAAGGGAGTTACAGGAAGAAATAGACAGCAAAACTATACTAGTGGGGGACCTCATCCTCCCCCTCTCTGAACTTGATAAATCTAACCTCAAAATAAGCAAGAAAGAAGTTAAGGAGGTGAATAACATTTTTAGAAAAGGTAGACATGATAGATCTCTGGAGAAAACTGAATGGGGATAAAAAAGAATATACCTTTTTCTCAGTGGTACATGGCACATACTCAAAAATTGACCATGTACTAGGGCATGAAAACCTCTCAATCCAGTGCAGACAGGCAGAAATAGTCAATGCATCCTTTTCAGATCATGATGCAATTAAATGTATTTGTAATAAAGGACTATGGAAAGATAAACTAAAAATTAATTGGAAACTAAATAATCTAATCCTAAAGAATTAGTGGGTCAAAGAACAAATCATAGAAACAATTAATAACTTCATTCAAGAGAATGACAATAATGAGACAACATACCAAAATGTATGGGATGCAGCAAAGCAGTTCTTAGGGGAAGTTTTATACCTCTAAATGCTTACATGAATAAAATAGATAAAAAGGAGATCAATGAATTGGGCATGCAATTGAAAAAGCTAGAAAAAGAACAAATTGAAAATCACCAATTAAATACCAAATTAGAAATATTGAAAACCAAAGGAGAGATTAATAAAATTGAAATCAAGAAAACTGGTGAACTAATAAATAAAACTAAGAGCTGGTTTTATGAAAAAAAAAATAAAATCAATAAACCTTTGGTCAATTTGATTAAAAAAAGAAAGAAGAAAATCAAATTACCAGTATCAAAAATGAAAAAGGTGAATTCACCTCCAATGAAGAGGAAATTAAAACAATAATTAGGAATTATTTTGCCCAATTGTATGCCCATAAATGTGACAACCTGAGGGAAATGGATGAATATTTATAAAAATGTAAATTGCCCAGGTTAACAGAAGAGGAAGTAAAATACCTAAATAATCCCATCTCAGAAAAAGAAATTGAGCAAGCCATCAATGAACTCCCTAGGAAAAAATCTGCAGGGCCAGATGGCTTTATATGTGAATTCTATCAAACATTTAAAGAACAATTAATTCTCATACTTTATAGACTATTTGGGAAAATAGGTGAAGAAGGAGTCCTACCAAATTCTTTTTATGACACAAATATGGTACTAATATCTAAACCAATTTCCCTAATGAATGTTGATGCAAAATTTTAAATATTAGAAAAAAGATTGCAGCAACTTATCAAGAGAATAATACACTATGACCAGGTAGAATTTATTCCAGGAATGCAAGGCTGGTTCAATATTAGGAAAACTATCAGCATAATTGATCATATCGACAACAAAACTAGCAAAAACCATATGATTATCTCAATAGATGCAGAAAAAGCTTTTGACAAAATACAATATACCTTCCCATTAAAAACACCAGAAAGCATAGGAATAAATGGAGTCTTCCTTAAAATTGCAAGTAGCATTTACCTAAAACCATCAGCAAGCCTTATATGTAATGTAGATAAGCTAGATGCATTTCCAATAAGATCAGGGTGAAACAAGGATGTCCATTATCACCCCTATTATTCAATTTGGTACTAGAAATGTTAGCTTTAGCAATAAGAGAAGAAAAAGAAATTGAAGAAATTAAAATAGGCAAAGAAGAAACCAAGTTATCACTCTTTGCAGATGATGTGATGATTTACTTAGAGAATCCTAGAGAATCAATTAAAAAACTACTTGAAATAGTGAAAAACTTCAGCAAAGTTGCAGGATATAGAATAAACCCACATAAATCCTTGGCATTATATATTACTATATATTACTAACAAAGCCCAACAGCAAGAGATGGAAAAAGAAATTCCATTTAAACTTACTATAGACACTATAAAATATTTGGGAGTCTATCTGCCAAGACAAACCCAAGGCCTGTGAATATAATTATGAAACACTTTTCACACAAATAAAGTCAGATCTAAATAAATGGAAAAACATCAGTTGCTCATGGTTAGGCCAAGCTAATAAAATAAAAATGACAATTTAACCTAAATTAATTTATTTATTCAGTGCCATACCAATCAAACTACCAAAAAAATTATTTTACAGAGCTGGATAAAATAATAACAAAATTTATCTGGAAGAACAAAAGGTCCAGAATATCAACAGAATTAATGAAAAGAAATGCTAGGGAAGGTGGCCTAGCCATACCAGATATTAAACTGTACTATAAAACAGCAGTCACCAAAACTACTTGGTAGTGGCTGAGAAACAGAGTGGTAGATCAGTGGAATAGGTTAGGGACACAAGATGCAGTAGTCAACAACTATAGCAATCTACTCTTTGATAAACCCAATGAATCCAGCTTCTGGGCTAAGAAGTCACTATTTCACAAAAACTGCTGGGAAAATTGGGAAATGGTATGGCAGAAACTGGGCATAGACCAATATCTTACACCACATGCCAAAATAAAGTCAAAATGGGTTCATGATTTAGGAATAAAGGCTGATACTATAGGAGAGCAAGGAATAGTTTACCTGTCAGATTTATGGGAAGGAGAAGAATTCATGACCCAACAAGAGATAGAGAGTGTTACAAAATGCAAAATGGATAATTTTGATTATGTTTAATTCAAAAGTTTTTGTATAAACAAAGCCAATGCAACCAAGATAAGGAGGGAAGCAGAAAATTGAGAGAAAATCTTTACAACCAGTGTCTCTGATAAAGGCCTCATCTCTAAAATATACAGGGAACTGAGTCAAATTTATTGGAATATAAGTCATTCCCCAATTGAGAAATGGTCAAAGGTTATGAACAGCAAGTTTTCAGAGGAAGAAATTAAAGATATCTAGAGGCATATGAAAAAATGCTCGAAATCACTATTGATTGGAGGAAGGCAAATTAAAACAACTCTTAGGTACCACATCCCTCCTGTCAGATTGGCTAACATGACAAAACAGGAAAATGATAAATGCTGGAGAAAATGTGGGAAAATTGGAACATTACTACATTGTTGGTGGAATTGTGAACTGATCCAGCCATTTTGGAGAGCAATTTGGAACTATGCCCAAAGGGCTATAAAATTTGCATACCCTTTGACCCAGCAATACCACTTCTAGGGCTATATCCCAAAGAGATTCACACAAGTGGGAAAGAACCCGTATGTACAAAAAAATTTATAGCAGCTCTTTTTGTGGTGGCAAAGAATTGGAAATCAAGGGGATGCCCATCAATTGGGGAATGGCTAAACAAATTGTGGTATATGGATATGATGGAATACTATTGTGCTATAAGAAATGAGGAGCAGCTGGACTTCATTATGAACTGGAAAGACTTATATGAACTGATGCTGAGGGAGGGGAGCAGAACCAGATGTATCTGTAAGGACTAACTTTGATTGACTTGGCTTCTCTCATCAATACAAGGTTCAAAGACAGCTCCAAAAGACTCAAGATGGAAAAAGCCACGCACATCCAGAGAAAGAATTATGGAGTCTGAATGCAGATTGAGGCAAACTCTTGCTCTCTTTTTTCCTGTTTTTTTATTTCTCCTTTCTCATGATCCGTTCCATTGGTTATAATTCTTCACTACAACTGGACTATTATGAAAATAAGTTCAAGGTGAAGGTATATGTAGAACCTACATTGGATTACATGTCGTCTTGGGGGGAGGGAGGAGAAGAGGGAGGGAGGGAAAATTTGGAACCCAAAAAATTGTGGAACTGAGTGTTGTAAACTAAAAATAAAAAATAAATTTATAATAAAAAAAAGTTCATGGACCCTGATTAAGAATCTCTGTTCAGAAGGTTGGCAAATTTTCAAAGGAGGGCTGTACTGGTTAGCTCTGGGCCCTTGGAATTTAGCAAATTGTTCTTCTTTTGGCTGCTGGGGTTCTGTTTTCACCACTCACCTCACCCCAAATCTGGATATAAAAGGTCACATCACTAAAATCAGAAGACAAAACAGACAGCATGGTGACTTGAGGTCAGGAAAACCTGGATTCAAATTCTACCTCAGACACTTACTGTGTGACCTTGGATAAATCCCTTAACCTCTCTGAATCTGTTACCACATTGGTAAGATGATGGGGCTGGGCCCAAAGGCACCTTTCAGCTCCAGATCTCCTAACCATTTCTAACCCAAGTGTCCCCTGCCCCCTGGGCATCCTCAATTCCTTCCCACCTGACCCTATGTTCATTCTGTCCCCTCTGACAAGTAAGCTTTCATTTTATCTTGCAGGCAACTGCATCACTTCCTGGGCATCTCCAAACCAGGCTGACAGCCCCGTCCTCACCTTTCTGGCTCCCCCTATGTGCTGTCTTCCCCCACTAGACTATAAGCTCCACGAGGGCAGGAATTGTCTTGTTTGCTTGTACTTGTATCCCTAGCCCTTAGTATAGTGCCTGGCATTGTAAATGCTTAATGAATGCATCTTTCTTCATTCATCTGTGATTTTATGACTAGGAAGAGGTACCTTTCATAACCATTCTTGTCCCAACAAGGAATAGAATCAGTCAGTCAACAAGCATTTATTAAGTGCTTACTATGTACCAGATAGAGGTGGTTATAAAAGACAAATATAAAGGTTGACTAGAGATGGTCCAGCTTCAGAAGAATGCTCCTCTTAATGGAAGGGATAGAGGTAGTACCGAGGTAGATGCCTGCACTGAGTAGGTCCTAAGCCTGCAGAGAGGCAGCATATCACTTTATTAAGAATCCAGCAAAGGAGTGCAATATTTGAGTCAGGTGATGGTCTCTAATCATCAGCCCAATAGTCACCTTGCTTTTCTGCTGCACCTGTGGATTAGCATTCTAAAGGCTGCTGTTTCCACTCTCTCCTTTCATCTCCTTGCCTAGGCAAACCCCTCTACATGCACAAGTAACCCCATTCCACCCTATCTTCTCCAGCAGAACACCCCCTCTATCATCCCCACTATCACTAATCTTCAGTCTCTCCCTGTCTCTACTGCCTGCAAACATGCTCCTGTCTGGCCATCATCCAAAAATTCCTCCTTTGGTACATCCATTTCTGAGAGTTATCATCCTCAATCTCACCTCCTTTTGTGTCTAAACTCACTGAGGTAGCCTATACTCTGTCCCTCTATTTCCTTTCCTCTCGCTCTCTTCTTAACCCCTGATAATCTGGCTTCTGACCTCATCATTCTGCTGGACCTGCTCTCTCCACAGTTACCAATGAGCTCTTAATTGCCACATCTAACAGTCTTCTTGATGCTCATTCTTCTTGACCTCTGGGTAGCCTTTGATACTATTATCACCATCTTCTTCTCGATACTTCCTAGGTTTTGGGGACACCACTATCTCTGGGTTCTCCTCCTACTTGTCTGACTGCTTCTTCTCTGCCTCTTTTACTGGGATCTTCATCCAGGTGATACCCGCTAACCACAGATATCCTCCAGAGCTCTGCCCAGGGTCCTTTTCTCTTTCTATAATGTTTCACTTAGTGATCTCATCTGCTCCCTTGAGTTCAATGATCATCTCTATGCAGATGACTCTTGGATCTTGTTTATCCAACTCTAACATCTCTCTCCTAAGCTCTAATTTCCCAACTGTCTATTGGACATCTCAAACTGCATTGTCCTATAGACATCTTAAACTGAATGTGTCTAAAACTAGATTCATCATCTTTCCTCCAAACCTTCCCCTCTTCCCAACTTCCCTTTTACTGTTGAGGACATCATCATGTGTCCATCCCCCAGACTCACCCCCTAGGTATCATCTTCATCTCCTCACTCTCTCAACTTCTTCCCCACCCCACCCCCATATCCAATCTGTTGCCAATGCTGATGATTTCACCTTCATAACATCTCTGGTATACCCACTTCTACTCCTCTGACATAGCCACCATCTTGGTGCAGGCTGCCATCAACCCATGGCTGGACCATTGCCACAGCCTGCTCTGTCTCAAGATTCTATCCAAGGCAGTCTTTCCTCTACCCAGCTGTCAAACTGATATTTTTAAGGTGTAGTTCAGATCATGCCACCCACCCACTCCCCATTATCTACACGATCAAATAAAAAAAATCTTTGGTCTGACTTTTAAAGCTCTTCCTAACTTGGGCCTCCTCCTACCTTTTCAGCCTTTTTACACTTTACTCCCCAAATACTCTTTGATTCAGTGACACTGGCCTCCTGGCTGTTCCATGAACAAGACTCTCCATCTCTCCACTATTTCCCACGCTGGAACGCTCTTTCTCTTCCACTCCCACTACTGACCTCCCTGGTTCCAAGTCCCAACTAAAATACCATCTTCTACAGGAAGCCTTCCCCAACCTAACCAGTGCCTTCCCCTTGTTAATTATTTCCTATTTATCCTGTATATAGCTTGCTTTGTTATTTCCCTCATTAGACTGTAAGTGCCCTGAGGGCAGGGCCTATCTTTTGCCTTTTTCTATCTCCAGTGCTTAGCATAGTGCCTGGCATATAGTAGTTGCTTATTGCCAGAAAGGCCAAGACTTGACAACACACTGGATATGTGGGCTCCGTTTGACTCAGGAGCTGAGTATGGCGCTGAGAGTGTGGGGCCTAGGTAACGTAGATGATGCTAGTGCCCTTGGCAGTGCCTTTCCCAGTTGGGGACTGGGTAGATTTTTGTGTGGGGGAGGGAAGGAGGAGGAAGACAACGAGTTGTGTTGAATTTGAGATGCCTACAGAATACCTAATTTGGTCTGTTCAAAAGGCAGTGAATGATGTGTGACTGGTACTCAGGAGAGAGCCTAGAGCTGGATAGATAGGTCTGGAGATTATCTCTATAGAAATGATCAATGAACCCACTGAAGGAAAAGGTACAAATGTATAGACTCTATACTATGGAGGCAGCCCATGGTGGTGGAAGGAACACTGGATTTGAAGTTGCAGATCCGGGTTTCAATCCTTGCTCTGTCAAACAATTATATTATATTCATTTTGACTAAGATTTCTAAGATTCGACTAAGATTTGTTCCAATTCTAAATCCTATGGAAGCTTTTGTCTACAGTCACACAATATTTCAACTGATAAAATAGATCATGTTTTATTTTTTTAGGTCTTTAATTACAAAGGAATCAGAACAAGGAAAAATGCTCCTAAATATACATCATAATAGAGTGGATGATTTCTCTGGCTCATAGGAAACAAGTGAGCTGTGAAAAGCTCAAGGACCCTCTAATCTTGGGTGATCTTGGGTGATCCCAGGTGATCTTTCCCTCAAAAGTATTTAAACTTGTGTGTTTAGATGAAGAGATATTGTTAGAAGCTGAGAGAATGGGGCCTTTTTCAGAGGCTCAGGTGGCTCAAAGCTTTGGAGTAAAGAAAGCATCGAAAAGGATTATCCAGTGTTCCATAAGATGCACTGATGTTACTGTGCTCGGATAGGGCCAACGGACTTCAGGTTGTTACAACAGAAAGGAATGCCAAACCTGAGCAGCAAAACAGGACCAAGTAACAACCCATTTACTGGCTATAAATAAGTGTCCAGCATGCGACTCTTAGGACAGCAATCTTGGAGATGCAGAAGTAGGCAGTGAGTCGAGGCCTTGGAAGGAGGACCAGCCTTCTCCACGAAGGCAGCTGATTTTTCCCTTCTTGGCATCCTGAGGTGAGGACTCCTGGGGCAGTGCAAAGACAGGGCCAAATCTGGTCCCGGACGCCACAGGGCTGACTTCGTTATTCAGCTCTATCATCGAGCCCCTGCAAAAAAAGACAAGCGACTCCCATTCAGCAAAGGTGTTGGCCCTGTGGGCCTGCTCTGAATGACATAATGTGCTGCTGTGATGGTACACCTTTTACCTGTGTGCAGCTCTGATTCTAGGCACATTGTTCTGGCCTTATTAGCCCCAGCTGTACATCACTTTACTCCCTATTCTCCTATCATCTCCTTGACAACCTCATCAACTGCCTGAGGGCCTTCTCTTCTCCCTCGCTAAGACTGGAGCCATAATCAACTCTGGCACTGTTCCTGGATGGAACGTGCCAATCTAGTCTCTTAGGGCTCCAACCATCATCCCTGAAACTTTCAGGACCAAAATACCCCTCCTTGGCCACCTCTCTCCTCTGTGTGCTGTCTTCCCTTCAAGAATATAAGCTCCTTGAGAGCAGAGCATGCCTTTGCTTTTCCTTTTGCAACTCCAACACTCAGCACAGTGCTTGTACTTAGGTGTTTAATAAATGCTTTTCCCTTCATTTATTCATCCACTTTGGGAGCCCTCACCATGACAGCCATAGGAACCAAGTCATTACCCAAATCATTTTTCTCTTCTCCTAAGAGCCTAAAGGTGAAAGTAAGGATCTGTCTCGGCTCATTTCTTCTGTGAAGTCTGGAAAGGATCGATTACCTGGTTGTAGTCTTCTACATACTTGTATTTCTTCTCTCGGTAGTAAAGCCTCTTTTTCATCAAATAGAGGACGACCATGTCACACAGGACTGTGGCCTGAATTGGCGATAAAGAAACAACAGAAGGTCCGAGTGACTCTGCCCTCTCATTTGATGCTACTCAGACCATTCACTCCCCTCCCTGCATATCAATCACAGCTAGTGAATTAGCGGTGTGTGGAGCATTGGGTATATTACCTCGGTGGATCATAAGATGTTGGGAAGTGGGGACTATGGTTATCATTCTGTTTTGTTGCCTTTGTTCAGTCATTTCAGTCACATCCATCTCTCCATGACTCCATTTGGGGCTTCCTTAGCTACTCTAGTGGTTTGCCTTTTCCTTCTCCAAACATTCCCAGGTTGAGAGACGGGAGATTTTTTGCTCTGAGTTACACAGTGGATACAGAGCCAGATCTGGAGTCAGGAAGATCTGAGTTAAAATCCGACCTCAGACACTTACTAGCTGTGTGACCCTGGGCAAGTCACTTAACCCTGTTTGCCTCAGTCAAATGAGCTGGAGAAGGAAATGGCCAACCACTCCAGTATCTTTGCCAAGAAAACCCCAAATGGGGTGATGAAGAGCTGGACACGGCTGAAATGACCAAAACAACAACAACAAAGCTAAGAGTGTGCAAGGCAAGAGTCATACTTGGATATTCCAGACTCCAAGTCCAGATCCCTACCCAACTACAATGTAGCCCCTTGGATGCTTATGGTCCCTAAATATCATATTAAAAGAACAGATCAGGGAATGAGTTATAAGCTCTAATAGACAAGAAGGGCCTCAGAAGCCATCAGCAATCCTGCCCACAATGTCCTTAACAAATGATCATCCACTCTCTGCTTGGGGACCTGCTGGGCTCATCTGACTTCAGGACAGTTCCCAAGCTCTGGGAAGGAGGCCAGGTATTAACTCTGCCCAGCTTGGCTGCAGGGAAGGAGGAGAAGTAAACCTGAGGGAAGATTAAGTAAAGAGCTATGGGGTCAGTCCCTTATTTCCAAAGGGGCTCAGTGATTACAGCGAGATTTACCTCTCTGGGATACACCCGCCCTGCCCCCACCCCCCACTGTGGTTAGCAACAAAGAAATACAGACTTCTTACCACTCCAAACAGTGCCAACCCAGAGCCAATGTTTATCATGGTAGGGATGATATCGAATTTCCCAGCCTGACAAATGAGAAACATTGGAGATCGGGTCAAGAAGAGAAGAGAAAAAGATGAGCTAGGTGTCTCTCCCGGCCTCTTAGAGGGTTTAGTTGGCTGGTGCTTGGCTTAAGATCAGCTGAGATAGGAGAGAGACTGGGGCTCTACCTTTCCAAAGACAATGATGTCAAAGCGGATGCCGTAGGCCTTGATGAGGGTCCGGACCTCGGTGCCATTTTCATCCTTATAGTATTTGGCAAACCTGGGGAGGAAATGTGGATGTTTTAGCACAGCCCTATGGATGCTAGAAGAACTGACCCCTGGCCACTTCACCAACTCTAGGGTTCCTCAATTTGCTCATGCCAATCAGCAGGTTAATAAGCAGCAGTGAGTGCCATTCAATCGGTTTGAAAAAGTTACAACATCATGCAGCTGGGAGCCAGTGCCTTGCACATATGAGGCATATGATAAGGACTTGACAAATCAATGAGGAAGGTTGAGTCCATTTTCTGGTGGTTAAGACTGTTTTCCTTCTTGTTGTTCAGCCGTTTCAAACGTGTCCGACTCTTCGTGACCCCATTTGGGGTTTTCTTGGCAAAGATACTGGAGTGGTTTGCCATTTCCTTCTTCAGCTCATTAAACAGATTGGGAAACTGAGGCAAACGGGTGAAGTGACTTGCCCAAGTGTCGGGGGCGACCCCGACCGCCGCCTCTACTTACCCTGCCCTTGGGTCTTCGGACGTCTCCGGCTCCTCTCGGGGGAAACGAGAGGAGAAACACCAGGCAGAACACCGGAGGAGTAGGCAAACGGCTTTATTGCATGGCTTGATAGAAGTTCCCCCCCGACCCTCTCTGGGGCGTGCTTTATATATCCTATCGGGGTGTTCCGGGTTGGCTCCTTCCCAGTTCCTCCCTGAGGGTGGAGCTCCTCCAGTAAGAGCCGCCCCGGTGCTGAGGTGGCGAAAGCCACACAGGCATTGCCATGTCAGCAGGTCCAGACTCCCTGGCGTCTCACTACCCTCTCGGGGGGCCTGGGTCCAGAGCGCCCCTAACAACTCCCCCTTTTTGTTTTATGACATCGGCTTTTACAGCCTCTAAGGAGCGGCACAGAACCCCAAGGATACAAGAAGTCAAGCAGGGCAGGCACAAACAGAAGAGAAAGGCAAGTATGAGGAAAATCCCTCCAATGGAGACCCATTGGAGTAACTGGTGGATACTGAGAGCGTCCCACCAGTCTCTGGCATTGTTATAGTCCTTTTCCCAATCATTACTGAATTGCATAGTGGCATTCTGTATGGCCTCAATGACCTCATCTAGCATGTGGAGTTCAGTGGTGAAATTAGTGGCAGTGTTGGCGTCTTTAAGAAGTCTCTCTAATTGTGCATACTGGGAGGCATTGTAGGGAATAGGGGTTACACAAACAGGATAATACTTATAATGGCACTGTAACCTCATATACCGAATCAGTAAGGCTTGTTGCTGCACGACCACTTCAAGGACTTCCTTGAGGGTCTGTAGCTCTGAAAACAGCAAGCGGTCAATTTGTTCTTGGTGTTTCCACGCAAGACCCGATTGGACCATAAAGTTTTGCAAGGTGGAGGCGACGAAGGCCAACTGTTTTTGTAGCCGGATGATCTGGACTTCTTCCAGAATATTAAGGGCTAAATTGACGACGGATAGTATGTCGCTAAGACCCAGGCCTTCCCTCTTTCTACGCAAGAGTTTATTCAGTACTTCGTCAGTGGGAGAGAAGGCAAATGGGTCAGCTTTCACTGGGTGAACAGTATATGGGGGTATGCGAAGGAGAAAGATAGTAAAGTTAACATGAGAACTGTTTAGGGTGTTGGTCATGACAGGGCTAGAACAGGACACATTATACCCTTCCACATAAGTTATGGTTAAATTCCTTGGAGGGCATAGGAGGAACATGGAATTATACCCCGTCTGGACTGTTCCGGTCAAGCGGCCTTGTTCGGTGTTCGGAGTGCCATCAAAGTGACCATGAGGAGAGCTGAATATTTTGTTCCAGATGTCGGAATGATTTAAGTGGGGCGGAATGTTGGAGAAGTTTCCCACAACCACTGTAGTATAGTTGAGAGCCAATCCAATCTTCCATAGGTGCGTTTGGGGACGCCCAGGTTGGGGAACCGGGACGGGGGCAACCAGGGTAGGTTGGACTGCTCCGTCCCAAAAGCTGATCACGGTTGCATTCTTTGTTGGGCCCTGTCTGCACCTGCCTGTAGAGCACGACGCTAGCGGGGCAAATACTGATGAAGAGGCCGAGCAGGGTGGCAAAGGTGACGTCCCCGAGCAATTAGCTCCCACATGTGTGATCGCCGAAAGATGTAACCACAACCACCCTGGATGGTCAGAAGGATGAGGGGTCTGATCAACCTCTAAATGAGAGAAAGGAAAGCAGAAATTATCTGTTTCGTTATGAGTCTCATTTAAAAACACGCAAATAGGCTGGGTCCATGCATGCCAGGATAATGTCTTATTATACCGCCGCTCGACTATTGCGAGGGGCTTCCCAGACCCTCCAGTGATGATGGACACATTGCCGGACACCACAAGTGGGAGTGCCTCATGGCTCCAGGTCACCAACTGGAACATCGGGAGATTCGGGGTAACGGCCCAATGCGTGGGGTTCACTGCCAGGGGTGGCAAGATGGTAGGAGCAGCCGTGGACGGGGTCGCCAACTGGATCATGGCAAACAGGCAGATAAGGACGTTGTTCAAGGCACCCCTCTTTCTTCCGACGGTCCTATTCTTCCGCCGCGGTCTCCGTCCCCTGAGGCGTCGTTTCCGACGGGGGTATGACTTCGCGGACCCGGCGGTTGGGCACCCACACCTGTTCTCCTGTTGCGTCATCTGCAGAGACACAAAGATACCCCTTCCCTCTTATTAGCACCTTCCCTGGACCATGCCATTGTCCTTCCTCGTCTTGCCAGCAGATGGTACTGCCTTGAAGGCACGAGGCTGGTGGTGATGCCTTTGTCTCTGTCCTCTGCCTCCCGCACCAGCACCCAGCATAGTATCTTAGTGCGAGCGTGAGGCCGTCACGAAATTGTAAAAAATTGGCAGTAAAGGTAGCTGTAGCGAGCTGCGCATGGGTCAGCCTACCCGCCACTCCCCCTTTTTGTTTTATGAGAATAGTTTTAAGGGTGCGATTGGCGCGTTCCATGATGGCCTGGCCGGTGGGATTATGTGGAATGCCGGTGACATGGGTGACACCAAATTCCCTGAGGAACTGGAAGAAAGCATTGGAGCGGTATGCGGGGCCATTGTCTGTCTTAATGATGCCGGGAATGCCGGCAAAGGCGAAGCATTGGAGAAGGTGGGCAATGACAGAGGTGACAGACTCCCGGGGTTGAAGGGTTGCCATAATGAACCCGGAAGAGGTATCAACACAAACATGAATGAGAGATGATTTAAAGTGGGTGACATCCATTTGCCATAAATCGTTAGGACAATCACCTCGTGGATTAAGAGAATGCTCCGCCGGTGGGGGGCGGAAAGGGACACAGGCGGCACAGCGTTTCACTATTTGGCGTGCCTCTTCTCTGGGGACGCCGTATAGGTACCGCAAAGAGCGAGCAGAGAGGTGAAATTTCTCGTGAGCAGCCTGAGGCAAATAAGAAAGGGGGCTTATGAGAGCTGCAGATAAGGAGGAGTCAGCTATGTGATTACCCCGATAAATGGGTCCCTCCAGAGAGGTATGTGAACGTACATGGAGGACGTAAATGGGGAAGGTGCGAAATGCAAGTAGTGCTTGAGCCTCTACGAGCAAGTCAGTGATGGTGGATTGTTTGGTCATGATAGTGGCATTTTGCAAGGCAAGCAGGGCGGAGGCACAATACAGGCTATCAGTTATTAAATTAAAGGGCTCCGCCGGAAGCATTTTAAGGGCTTCAATTATGGCAACCAACTCATTCTTCTGTGCTGAATGGAAAGGCGTGGGGAACACGTGTAAAATATTTCTTTGTGGGATATACACAGAAGCCTTGCCAGATTTTGTTGCATCAGTGAACACATTGGGGCCTGTGACAGGATGCTGCACTACCATGTTCTTAGGCGGAATGACAGGCATTGTTTTCCATCCTCTAAGAACGGGAGGAAGGACGGAATGTTGAAATAGGTGGGTAGTGTATATGGCCGCCCAGTCAATATACTCCTGAGCAAGGGCCTGCAGGGTCTCAGGGGAGATGGATAAATTGATCAGTGGGCGAATCCCGTAGCTCTGGACGGATCGCTCGCTGGCCCGAAGGATGTGTAGGGCAAGTAGTTCATATTTGCAAGGTAATACCCTTTTTAGTCTGGGGCTATACAACCATTCTAAAATACCATGAGGTTGGTATAAGGCAGAGATATCTCCCTCTTTGTTTAACAGTGCTAAGAAAATAGGCTGCTTGGGATCTCTGCGGACTAGGCAAGAGGAGGTTAATTGTTAAATATGCTGTATCAGTTTAAGTGCCTGAGGGGTCCATTGATGGGGCGAGGAGAGTGAGGGGTCACCTCTCAAAATTTTGTACAAGGGTTCCATCTGTTGGTCGGAGATAGGAATGACAGAGCGTACCCACTGTATGGAGCCAATTAGCCTTTGAAAATCATTTAAAGTTGTCACTTTATTTATATCAATCGGGGGAACTGCACGAAAAATGTGGTCTCCTGTTATTCTATGACCAAGGTACTGGAAGGGATCGGTGGTCTGCACTTTATCAGGGGTGACATAAAGTCCGTACCTTTTGAGAGCCCCCGTGAGTTGCTGGAGGACTGCAGAGACCGCTTGGGTCGTCTGCGCAGCGATTAAAATGTCGTCCATATAGTGTATAATCATGGCGCCGGGGAATTGTTCTCTCACTGGCTGTATGATGGCTGCTACGTACATCTGACATACCGTGGGGCTGTTGGCCATGCCCTGAGGAAGTACTTTAAATTGATACCGTTCGGCAGGGGAGGCCAAATTAACGGAAGGTACTGAGAACGCAAATTTTTCTTTGTCCTTGGGATGCAGGGGAATAGAGTAAAAACAGTCTTTTATATCAATAACTGCCATCTTCCAACCTTTCGGGATTGCAGTGGGTGTGGGGAGGCCAGGCTGTAGCGTTCCCAGAGGCTGCAAGGCTGCATTGACTTGCCTGAGATCTATGAGCATTCGCCACTTCCCACTTTTCTTTTTAATCACAAAAACTGGAGAATTATAGGGGCTAAGGGATGGTTCAATATGATTTTCCTTTAACAGTTGCTCTATAATTTCTCGAAGGGCAGAGAGCTTTTCTATGGTCAGGGGCCACTGGTCAACCCAGATGGGGTCATTGGTTTTCCATTGCATCTGAATCGCTCTCGCCGTCGCAGCGGCCCCTATCAGTTTAACCCTGAGTGCTCGGTGGAGAGCGTTGCACCCATGCCTGCAAGGACGTCTCTCCCCCACAGATTAATGGGGAGGCCGCTGACATTGAGTGGTTTAAACAGCCCTTGAGTGTCCTCGTATTGCCATTTTAAAAACCTCAGGGATTTGGTAGCAAGCTGGGTCCCCCCCACCCCGGCCACAGAGTGGCTCACCTTTTGGGTTTCCCAAATAGGGTCCCAATCCTGACTACATATGACAGAGACATCAGCTCCTGTGTCCAGCATCCCTTGAAGGGGCTTTCCCTCTACCATGAGGGTGATTATTGGTCTCTCAGGAGTTATCTGCTGGACCCAGGAAACGAGATCCCGTCTGTGAGAGAATAAGTAGTCTTTATCAAGCCAGGGGACACTAATGGCTTGGGCTATTTCCTGTTCTGGGCCCAAGGTCACAGGGAAAGCATGAGGATTCGTAAACCAGATCTCAGTTCCTTTTGGGGGTAGGACTTGACTGTGTACTATAAGAAGGGGATAGTTGGCAATCCCTATGACCAACCGCGGGAATTCCCGGGGTAGGACAGACACTGAAACAGTTGACCATGGGGGTACCTCTAATTCGCCAGCTGTAGTTTTAGTTGCGGCTACCACCAGAGGTTCACTCAGTTTTCCTTGGTGGTTGCAGGGAAGGCTGAGGGCACAGGCCGGGCGTGGTCTCGGGGGCCCTCCTTTTGCTTTAGGGAGGACCCCCTCCCCCCGTTTCCCTGATTCCTAGGATTGGAACGGCAATATTTGGCCATATGCCCTGGCTTGCCACAGGAGAAGCATCTAATGCTCTTGGGCGGTGTTCGGCAATTGCCTCTCATGTGCCCTTCCTTCCCGCAATTGAAGCATGTTAGTTTCTTTCCTCCCCCACTCCATTGTGCCATCAGTTGGGTCTGCTTTTCTAGGCAGGAGGCCATCGTGGTCATGGGGTCGCGGTTTGGCAGATCCATCATTTTCTCAATGATCTGATCAAGGGAAGGATTATGTGGCAGCGATGCAAGCGCTGCACGATATTGCGGCAACAGCCCTTCCTTCACTAACTGCACTATTAGTGGCGGTACAGCGCCTGTCTTACCAAAGGTGGCATGGACTACTGTTTGCACTCTGCTAATAAAGTCCAGGGGTAGTTCATTATTTCTCTGCTTTAGGGAAGTTAAAGATGCCTTGCCCCCAGGGGTGCCTAATTTCTGGAGGGCCTTGAGATGACAGGCATTTACCGCTTTTCTTACATTGTCATCATAATCCAACTGTTGCTGCAGGGTACTATAGGGCCCCGAACCCAAAATCATATCTAAGGCATCTTGCTCATCTACGATGTTATTTTCTGCTATGTACTTCCTCGCTTCTCTACGGGCGTAAGCCCTGAAGGCGACCGCCGTGGCAGGTTCAAAGACTGCTTCGGCAACCTCCTGGAAATCAAAAGGCGTCCAGGGGAAGGAATAGCAAGATGATTCTAAAGCCTTTTGAACATATGCTGATCCGGGGCCATATTTCTGGACGGCCTCTTTCAGATCTCTAATGAATTTAAAGGGGACGGGCCGGTGATGTCTGGTTTCATTAGGAGCCCCGGAATTCTCTATTAGCACCGGAAGAGCCATCGGGGAGTCCCACTCTGCCCAATCGATGTCCTCCCCATCCTTAGCAGCCTTACGAAGGCTGAGGGAGAGCAGGCTTTCCGGAGCCGTGACCGTCGTTGCTTTTTCGGCACGGTACCGGAAACCTTTCGGCGCTCCCAGTGACATTGCCGCCATAAGGGCGGTGGCCGCTTCCTCCTTCTCTCTGGACTCATGAATTCCCTCCCACCAACTCCATCTTTCCTTTTCCTCTTTTCCCTCCTCTAGGGGGCGCCGGGGCGGTAAGTGAGCACTCCCTTTTTCTAGGGAGTTCCACAGTTCCTTCTTTTTTGGGGCTTTTAACAGTTCCTCCTCTGGAGGGGGAAGTGGGAAGTCCCCATTGCCTTGTTGTAGGGCTTCCCAAGGATAAATGGATTTCGGCTCGGGGTTTTTCTCCTCCTCATCGTCTGAACCCGCTAGAGATGCCCCTACTTGGGCACCTCTTTCATCCCATATAGGGGGTGGCTGGGGCGATAGGGCAGCCCCTATCGCCGAGTAGATCGCAAAGTCTTTAGGGTCTAAGAATGAGGGGTCCGTTTTATGATAAGAGGCCATTTGCTGGCCCACCAACCCCCATTTCTGCGGTCCAGCCACGGGCTGACCACCCAGATCTTCTCCACCCACTCTCTACATGTCCTTATATGAATTTTAATGCCTTGTTCTTTGCAGACCTTGTAGATCTGGCAGGGGAGTACGCCTTTGTCCTCCGGTTCAACTCGGGCTTTGCTTACTTTATGTCCCATTCTTCCCAAGGACGCTAACCTTGGGGCTGCCTGATCTTCCGCACCTCCGCGGGCTAGCGGCCTTCCGGTCCCTGTTCGGGCGCCAGCTGTCGCGGGCGACCCCGACCGCCGCCTCTACTTACCCTGCCCTCGGGTCTTCGGACATCTCCGGCTCCTCTCGGGGGAAACGAGAGGAGAAACACCAGGCAGAACACCGGAGGAGTAGGCAAACGGCTTTATTGCATGGCTTGATAGAAGTTCCCCCCCGACCCTCTCTGGGGCGCGCCTTATATATCCTATCGGGGTGTTCCGGGTTGGCTCCTTCCCAGTTCCTCCCCGAGGGTGGAGCTCCTCCAGTAAGAGCCGCCCCAGTGCTGAGGTGGCGAAAGCCACACAGGCATTGCCATGTCAGCAGGTCCAGACTCCCTGGCGTCTCACTACCCTCTGGGGGGCCTGGGTCCTGAGCGCCCCTAACACCCAAGGTCACACAGTGGCTAGTACAACGTCTGAGGCCCGATTTGAACTCAGGAAGTTGAGTCTTCCTGACACTAGGCCCAGCGCTCTCTGCACTATGGTGCCACCTCGCTGCCCATTTTCTTTCTAAATCTGCCTAACAGACCACGACAAACGCTTCCTCACAAGGATGAGGAGGGTCAATACTCATCAGAAAGTTCCTTTCTCTGTTCTCATCACAGCCTGTATCAATTCAAACTAATTCAATTTTTTAAGTACCTATTGTGTGCATGGCTCTGTTTCAACTCTGGCTTTGTGATTCATTTCCCATTGAATATTATTTCTATAAGACCACCTGACCACTTAATAAAATTAAAACACTTTTAAAAGTAGCCACTAGGTAATTAGTTGGAATCTTTAGTGAGCAGCAGAAAGCTGCCACACTATGCGCTCTTCAAGAAGCCAACATTACCTCAAGGCCTTGGTTTTTAGGGGGCAAAGCCATTCCTGGAAAGCTTGGGGATCTGCCAGAAGCAGCTCATGACCTGACTGTGACGTGTCCAACCTGCCTCCTCTTAGCTCGTGTGCAGTGACGGCCTGTGGCTGCCTTCACTATGCTCCAGTGCTCAGCTTGGTGCCTTGCACTCAGGAAGCATCTCCTACATGGCCACAGACTGGGCCAGTGGGCAACTGCCCAGCGATTCTGAAAATCGGGAGCAAGTGTGGACAGTTGACCACAAAGCCAGCCCCCGTGCTGGGACACATGCAGGGCCATTCTTGCTCTATGGACATGGTATCACCTCTGCATTCAAAAGACAGAGTGGGTTGTGGGGCCATTATGGTCAAAGAGAATTTTTTTCCATTGGATGCTGGGGGTTCTGGTGTCTAAGCTGATGACTCACCACAAGAGGGAGACCACACAGCACAGAATGCTGCTGAGACGGCCAGGAGACATTTTCTAGTGGGGCCTCTGATGTGGTTGGCATGCAAAAAGATCTGGCTGGGGAACTGCGCAGAAAAACCAAACTGACAAAAACTTACATGGCCCCATGTTGCGCTGTTTCAGAAAGGGAGGGGAAAACAAAAATGCCTAGCTCTGTTATTGTCTTACCCAAAACGCTAGCATTAGTGAGGTCACCAGTGAGGCCCCCCTAGAATTAACACCTGTGTGCTGTCAACCCCTGAGACCATCTAGCCATGAGTTCTTAACCTGGGGTCCAGTGATTTGTTTTTAGAAAATATTGATAACTGCATTTCTTATTTGCTTTTCTCAATAATTCTATAGATTTTATTTATGCATTTAGAATCATGATTCTGAGCAAGGGCCCACAGGCTTCCCCCAACTGTCTGCCCAAGGGGTCCAAGACACAGAAAAGGAGAGGAACTTTCACTCCATCTACTCCAGTTCCTGCATTTTACTGCGGCAGAAACAAGGCTCCCACAGGCACAGCTGACATTTGAACCTCTTGCCTTCTCACTAACTCTCAGCCGGCTACTTCCTCCACAAACCCTCCCGATACATGCACCAAATCCAGCCTGGATTTAGCTACAACAGCTTTTGGTTGCAGGAGGTTGGCCCTGCCCAATGCTGTGTCTGGCCAGGTTCTCCAAGGGCACAGGCACTAGAAATGGATAGTATTTCTTAATCCCAGCTCATCAGTAATGTTTGTCCTCTCCCCTACCCCCCTAGCATCCAAGTAATAAGTAATGTATCCTAATGTATCCTCCTACCTGAAGTTATAGCCAGGGGAGACTTTGGAGTCAGAGTCCTGGCCGTCAAGGCGGAGAAATGAATACTTTGGCAAGCAGTGGGAGGCGGACAGGTCCAGGTTACAGCCCCAGTTGATCTGAATGCCCATGATGCCTCCCTGCATGCTCCAAAGCAAGACAATGTTAGGGGTCAGTGGGAAAGTGGACGCCAGAGCAAAGCTCCAAAGAGGGCTAATATATTGAGGCCACCTGATCACTTAAAAAAATCAAGACTTTCTTAAAAGGCAGTAGCAACTGAAGAGCTCTATCCACTTGGCTAGCTAGCGGGTGGCTATCATTCCCAGGAAGGTCTTCCCCATGGAGTCATGCTAGAAGTGCACTTCCAGGGAAGAGCTGCGCTCACCTCCACGGCCATCTGCTGGAAGCTGTGTCCTGCACTTTCCACAATTTGGCCAAGACGGAATATGGGGCAGAACGGGTCTGTCTCGGCGTCGTAGATGCATGACCTGAGGTAGCTGGCGTTAGTCTTGGGAAGGATATTTCTCCTGTAACAGGGAAGGAGCAAAAGGGAGATTCAAGGTAAGGAAGGGGGAGGGAGAAAGAGTTAATGAACAGCATTCCTCCAAGACACTAGTTGAGCTACACGCTCTTCCTAATGATGTCCTTCAGGGATTCATGACTTCATCTCTCTCCATCAGTGTCAATGGCAACCCACCTGTCTTAGGAGGTAGTTCTAGGAGATGCTTTGCCTCCCTTACCCGCCACATCACCCCTGGTGAGGAGCCTCCTCTGAATTTAGAGGCCCACCCTAGCTAACAATGGGCACAGTCTACAGACCTTTCCAGTTTGGGAGGATGTACATGGCTGGCACAGGCTTCAGAGCCCGGGGTCTCAGGCACTAGAAGATGATTTTAGTGAAGGCCCCAATACTTACTTGGTGAAATTAAACTTGCGATACCAGATGTGGTTCTTAATCAACATGGTGAAGTTCTCTGCAGCTTTCAGAAAGGCAGGTCTGAAATCACACACACACACACACACACACACACACACACACAATGTAAACAGGATCCATCACAGCTTCAAGATGTATTAGTCTCTCCTTTCCTTCTCTCAAATAGGAAAAGACCCATTGCCTCCAACTGCACAAAGTAGGATGCTAAAAGCTGGGAAGAAGAGGGGTTTTCAATCAAATTTAGAGGTTTCCTCGCTTATGAGCATGGGGCAGCCAGGTGGTGCCATTGTGCATAGAGCACTGGGCTTGGAATTATAAGACCCATCTTCATGGGCTCAAAACTGGCCTCAGACACTAGCTGTGTGACCCTGGGCTAGTCACTTAACCCTGTGTGCCTCAGTTTCCTCATCTGTATAATGAGCTGGAGAAGAAAATGGCGAACCACTCCAGTATCTCTGCCAAGAAAACCCCAAATGGGGTCGTGGAGAGTCGGACATGATGGGAATGACTAAAAAACAAGCTTATGAGCTCGAAGGCAGGGCATGGTCCATTATAGCAGCTTCTGAGGGGAGAGGGAACAGACAAGCCCGAGCACTGGCTGATGAGGTGGGCCAGTGGGGCCATGCATTGTCAATACTTACAGTTGGCCCTTGGGGCTTGATGGTATGCATACATCCCCGGACAGCTTAGTGGCTACAGTCACAGAGCTGGTTTTACAAGTTAAACCAAAGTGAACTCTGCCTACACACTGATACCCTTCCCTGACGGGCACACTATAGGCATGCCTCCTCTGGCACTGTCCGTTGCCCCACCAAGGAGTGCCCCATCACTTTCTGGTTGCTTTCTGTTCACCAAGGCTGAAGCTATCCTGTTTCTTCCTTTTTTCTTAATTTTAAAATTTTTATTTTCATTCAAAATTCTCTCCCTCTCCTTACTTTACCTCCTCCCTCACCTATTGAGAAGGCATATTATACATTATACATATGAAATCATATTATACATTATACATATGAAATCATGCAAAACATTGTTTTGGCCGTGTTGTAGGGGGGAAAAACAAGAAAAACAAAGAAGGTGAAAAACAATATACTTCCATCTGCACTCAGAGTTCATCAGTTCTCTCTCTGGAGATGGAGAAGTATTTTTCATCACGAGTCCTTTGGAACTGTCTTGGACCGCTGTATTGGTCAGACTAGCTAAGTCTTTTGCAGTTGATTGTTGTTACAACATTGCTGCTCCTACGTGTAATGTCTTCCTGGTTCTGCTCACTTCACTTTGCATCAGCTCATGTAAATCTTCCCAGGCTTTTCTGAAACCATCCCCTTTATCATTTCTCCCAGCACAATAGTATTCCTTCACAAATATATATCACAATGTGTTCAGTCATTGATGGGCTATCCTCTCGATGTCCAATTAGGCTTATTTTCTTTGATGCATTTCTGTAAGGGGAGTCGAGTCTACGGGCTCTGCCTGACAACACATGGCCTCAATCTAAGCAATATGAAGTAATGCCAACCACTTATTTAGCACCTGCTGTATGTGTGGCGTAGGAGCTTTGAGAGACACAAAATCAGATGAGATGGAGTTCTTGCCCCAGTGCTTAGCACAGTAATTGGCACACAGTAGGTGCACATCTAATGCTTGTTGACTTGGTGGCCTTGTGAGTAGAGAGACTGGGACATTTAGAAGAGATGTTGTTAAGGCAGAAATGACAGGATAGGATAATGGATCTGATGTGTGGGTTGAGTGCACCTAAGGAGACGAGTATGAGTCTGAGGGACTGGAAGGCCGGTGATGCCCTCAACCGTTAGAGGGAGGCTGGGAAGAGGAGGGATTTTGGTGGGGGAGGGGTGGAGAGATAGTGAGTCCAATTAAAGTATAATTAAGAAGGATATTAGAGGATTATGGAGTAGAACCTGACTAGGCAGATTTAAAAAGGAAAACAGAAAAGATAAAGTAAGAACAGGTCAATGGAACAGCGAAAGGGTAAAGCAAATGGATGGAATGGGTTGGTACGTAGGGCAAATTGATGAAATAGGAGATTGGTACAGGGCTGAAGGGCAGGTGTGTTTGGCTGTAGAACTGGAGAGACTAAGAAAAGGAGCTGAATGGGGTTATCAAGTTACTAAGAAGTGACAAGAGGCATGAACATTCACACGGAGATAAAAATAAGCCAAAGCAAAAATACTGAAAATCTCAGCCATTCAATCAATAAACATTTATTAAGCACCTACTATGTGCCAGGCATCATGCTAAGGGTAGGAGATACAAAAAAAGGAAAAAGACAGTCCCAGTCCTCAGTAAGCTTATAGTCTAATGGGGGAGACAACACACAAACACACAAACATACAAAACAAGCCACATACAGGCTAGATAAGAAATAATTCAAAGGGAAAGAGCACTGGAATTAAGGGGCGGGGGTTCGGTTGTGGAAGCCTTCACACAGAAAGTGGGATTTTAGTAGGGAATTAAAGGAAGCCAGGGAGGTCAGCAGTCAGAGCAGGGTGTGGAGAGCATTCCAGGCATAGGGGGCAGCCAGAGAAAAAGCCCAGGGCTGAGAGATGGAGGGTCTTTTTTTGTAAAAGAGCCAGGAGGCTGGTGTCATTGGATCAAAGAGTATATGTTAGGGAGTAAGGTGTAAGAAGACTGGAAAGGTGGGTCATGAAGGACATTCAAAGCCAAACACAGAATCTTATATTTGATCCTGGAGACAAGAGGGAGCCACTGGAGTTTACTGGCGGGGAGGGAGGATATTGTCAGACCTTCACTTTCAGAAAACTTGTGGAGAATGGACTGGAGTGGGGAGAGACTTAAGGCAGGTAGACCTCAATCTACATGTAACATTCCAGGTGCTAAGTAATGAGGGGTCTGCACCAGGGGGTGGCAGGGTCAGAGGAGAGAGGGGGTGTATTTGAGGGATGCTGCAAAGGGGATCGACAGGCCTTGGCAACAGCTTGGACACAGGGAGACAGGAGACCATTAATAAGGAATCCAGGATGATTCCTAAGCTGGGAGTCTGGGGGATGGGGAGGACGGAGCTGCCCTTTGCCATTACAAAACAGGAAAACCATGCAGTGCCTTGCTTCCAGACGTGCGCCTCCAGATTACGACACTTCTGCCACACACCAGTGACTGTTCTCTAACTGAAGGCTGATCTCTCTCCTAGAGGAGAAGGGGAAAGAACTCACAGAGCAGATTGGCTCTTCACATTCCAGGCTGTTAGAGAGAAAGAAGCATTCTCATGGGAAACAGACGGAAGTCTTCAATGGGGAAAATGAGATCTGAGGTGGAAGAGAGGAGACATCGCCCCTTCCCACCCTTGTCAGGATGTGGACGAGTAGTAGAATGTAGCCCAGAGGAGAAAGGGAAGGGAAAGGACAGGAGGAAATCAGAAGTTAAAGACAGACTTGGGGCTCTGGAAGGAAGGAGGGAGGAAGCTGGCGGGTGAGAGAGCCGCCGTTCAGGATGAGTCAGACGAAGGAGAGAACGGCTGGAGCTTCTGATCTCTGCTCCCTTTGCTGATCTGATTAAGAACCACAGTGGTCTGTTGTCTTCTTGGGCACATAACAAGGCATGAGGAGAGCCTCCAAAGACTTACCCAATTGGATGCCACCCATGGAACACAACCACTCATTTCTGGTGATTCCCATGGATACTAATGACATTGCCAGAAGGAAGCTGGAAAGCATCACAAAAGATTAGGAAGTCTTGGGCAAGAAAGTGAAGATCTCCTGGGCACGGGTGGTGTTTTTCCTCACTGTTGCCCCTTGGAGGCAAAGGGGTGTAGAAGAGAAAAAATGATCTGGGAAGTAAACAACAGCTAAGAAGGTGGTGTCTAGGAATGGCACCTGAATTCCTGGACCACTGTTCAAAACACAGGGGCGAGGATTCCTAGCTCAAAAGAGAGTGCATCTTCCAAAAGCATCCAAGAATGGATCTGCAAATTGAATCAGATGGGGGAGGGAGAAGAATTCTTCTGTGTATCCTCAGGATTAGACACCACAGATGAGTTACAGAGAAGGAAAAAGAAGAGTAGCTCAAATTGCTGTCATGAGATTTAAGTGCCTACTGTATACCAGGCACTGTGTTAACTACTAGGGATACAAAGAAAGGCAAAGACAGTGCCTGCCCTCAGTCTAGTAACAACTCTGTACAAACTAGCTAGAGACAGGATAAACAGGAGAGGGAAGGCATGGTGGCGTTGAGGAGGTTTGGGGAAAGCTTCCTGTAGAGGGTGTGTGTGTGTGTGTGTGTGTGTGTGTGTGTGTGTGGTGTTATCTGAGACTCGAAGGAATCCAGGGAAGCTTGGAAGTAGAGATGAGGAGGGACTGCATTCCAGGCATGGGGGACAGCCAGGGAAAAAGCCTGGAGTCTGGAGACGGAGGGTCACGTGAGAGCAACAGCCAGGAGGCAGGTGTCACTGGATCGAAGGTTATGTTGCAGGGGCTGGGCATAAGAAGACTAGAAAGATGGGAGGGAAAGGAGCCCTTAATAGTAAAATCCAAAGCCTCCTCAAACATCTAGGTACAAAGGTCAAAGTCTAGGCACTATCGGTCCTAACCCAAGGGGCAAATCTGACCTTATAGTTATTATGATGGGATGAAACCCATGATGGGACTATATACGACCATGCATGCTTTATTCAAAAGAAACAGGAGAGAAAAAAGGGAGTTGAGGTGAGGTAGCAGTGAGTTTTAAGAAGGTCTATTTGTAGAGCAAGTCCAGAAATCAGAGAGAAGGATTATCTCAGAGATTATTTAAGTAAAGGCCAACGGAAGGAGAAGGTGAAGCCATCTTGTCACTGGAATACACTCCAGATCATGTGGATAAAAGGAAAAATGAAAAGTTTTGGGAAATAGATCCCAAGCCTGGCATAGAAAGACTATGTAGTAGTGACATAGGGCTTTAATCAACCAGAAATTTGCTTCAATTAATCAGAGCTCTCCCTTGGCTAAAAGCAGAACAGTGACAACTTCTTGATTTGCCTTAAGGATAATTTTATCCTTCAAAAAAAAGGCAGAGGAACTCCCTGCCCAAAGTCTCCTCTCACTCCAGCCCATCTTCTACTCAGCTGCTAAAGTGATTCCTAAAGTGCAGCTCGGATCCCATAACTCCTGCCTCCCCTCAGTAAACTCTGGTGGCTCCCTATTAAACATAGGGTTAAAACATAGAATCCTCTGCTTGGCATTTAAAGCCCCTTCTGGTTTCCTGCTCTATTCCTCTACACACTCTCTGACACAGCTACATTGGCCTCCTTATCTGTCCCCAATGGCTGGAATCCTCTCCCTCCTCACCTCTGCCTTCTGGGTTCCCTGGCTTCCTTTTAAGACCCACCTTCTGTAGGAAACCTTTCCCATCCTCCCTACTTCTCATGCCATCCCTCTGAGAGTATCTTTCAATAACACTGGACAGATCCTGTATGTATCTAGTAACTTACCTTCCGTCTTCCCCATGAGAATGGGAGCTCCTTAGGGTATAAGGACTGTTTTTGCTTTTCTTTGTGCCCCTAACACTTAGCACAATGCCTGGCACATGGTAAACACTTAATAAATGTTGACTGATCTGATACTAATGGGAAGAAACTAGTTGCTGGGGTGGAAATAATAGGAACTTTGGTGGCAGATGATCAGGTCCTCTTAAAGTCTGTGATAGAAATCTGGGCAGGGTCTCCCTTCAAATCTGGGGACGTAGATTTCAAAAAGGTTCAGAGGAAAGATGTGTAGGATCTCAAAATGCCATAGAGGAAATCAGTTCTGGAGGGATGGGGGAATGCACAAAAATGCAATTCAGAAGACCCAAAGGAAAACAATTTCAGGGAAGAGAAAAAAATGAGTTGTCTTGAGAGAATGATGTAGATACACTGGGGACTCACCAACTAACTTTTGAAAGCTACATATGGAAGATTTTTGTTTGTCCTTCGTTCTCAAAGAGGACCATGACGTCAGGAAGGTGATGCCATGACTTGCAAGTGAATTGGATTGAGGTGAGGGAGGGCTGTGCAAAGTCACCAGCCTCACTTTCTCCTCTTGAGGTATCTGGGTGCAGTGGCCTGATATAAATCAGGATGACTGGAGATGGACGTTAAGGTCTGGTCAGTGGATGACAGTGTAAAGACAGTGTCAGACTACACACGTGTGGCCTATGTCAAATTGCTTACCTTCTCAATGAGCGGGGAGGAGAGGGAGGGAGAGAATTTGGAACTCAAAATTTGAAAAAGTAACGTTAGAGTTGCTTTTACATGTAATTGGGAAAAATCAAAAGAAATGAAAAAAAGAGTTAAAAAAAAACCCCAGTGTCAGGAATGCTAAAACTCTGAATGAGCTGAGGTCAGGGAGGGAAGCTGAGGACAACAAGAGGGGTTTTTAAAAGACTTCACTGGGAGGAAAAGGAGGATCAAAGGCCTTTGTTTGGCCTGGGTGGGATGATGACAGAGAGAGCAGTTCAATGTCTACTTTGCTTCTGCTTTCTCTGCCAGAAAGAAAGACCTCTACACAGGAAACAACAGGGCAAGGCTGAGTAAGAGGAAGTTAATCCCCCAGATTGGTGATGAAAGAGTGAGAGCGCCCAGACCTCCCACCATTAATTCAAGGGGCTGAGGCTGGATGAGCCGGATCCATGAATCCTGGGAGAGCTGGCCTGTGGGATTTCGGAGACGACTGAGTGGTCATGGCAAGGGGGAGGGGCAAATGTCCCAATTTTTTAAAAAGGGGAAAAAGCAGAGTTTGCGTCAACTAGAGATCAGTGAATTTGACTTTTATTCCTGAGACAATTCTACAATCGATCATTAAAGAGCTTATCAAATATGGAGAAGGGAAAGTAGTGGACAGGATGTGTCAGACTAATCTCATTTCCTTTTTCCCCCGAAAGGATTACTAGACTCGCTGGTAAGAAGAAAGCTGTGTATAGGGCTTATCTTGATTTTAGCAAAACTTTTGGCAAAAGTACCTACTTCATACTCTTCCAATTGGAGATACTGGGATCATATGACAAGATCATCAGCTGGATCTGGAGCTGGTTGGAAGTTGGAGTCAAACAATAATTGTTAACAGTTCAATATGAATATTCTAGGAAGTCTCCAGGGCAGTGCCCCAGAGATCTGTCTTTGTCCCTGTGCTACCTAACACTTTTATCCGCGATCTGGATAAAGGCAGAAATGGCTTGATCATCATTTATGCAGGTGACAATAAGAGGGGTGACAGGGCTAACACTGTGGATGATAAGAGTCAGGGTCCAAAAGGATCTTGAAGCGTTAAGAGTTGAATCTCATGCAATTTGGAACTAGGCCCAAAGGGCTATAAAACTGTGCATGCCCTTTCACCCAGCAATACTGCTTCTAGGTCTGTATCCCAAAGAGATCATAAAAAGAGAAAAGGACCCACACGTACAAAAATATTTATAGCAGCTCTTTTTGTGGTGGCCAAGAATTGGAAATTGAGGGGATGCCCATCAATTGGGGAATGGCTAAACAAGCTGTGGGTATATAAATGTGATGGAATGCTATTGTTCCATATGAAATGGTAAGCAGGCAGACCTCAGAAAAACCTGGAAAGATGTATATGAACTGATGCAGTGAAGTGAGCAGAACTAGGAGAACACTGTACACAGTTACAGCCACATTGTGTGAGGACCAACTTTGATAGACTTAACTCTTCTCAGCAATGCAAGGATCTAAGACAATTCCAAAAGACTCATGATGGAAAATGCCATCTACATCCAGAGAAAGAACTTTGGAGTCTGAATGCGGATCAAAGCATGCTATTCACTCTTTTTTGTTTTGGTTTCTTCTTTCTTATGGTTTTTCCCTTTGGTTCTAATTCTTCTTTACAATATGACTAACGTGGAAATATGCTTAATATGAATGTACATGTAGAGCCTATATCAGATTGGGGAGAGGGGAGGGGAGCGAGGGGGAGAAAATGTAGAACTCAAAATCATATAGAAGTGAACGTTGAAAACTAAAAATAAGTTTTAAAATATATATCTTAAAAAAATAAAAATAAAACAATGAAATTCCAAACAAACAAACAAACAACAAAGAATTGAATCTCCTATGATAAAATTCAGTAGGGATAAATGTAAAGACTTATGCCTGGGTACAAAAAAAAAAATCAAAGTACAAGATGAGGGAGACACATTTGGACAGCGATTGTTCTCAAAAAAGATCTGGGAGTTTTAGTAGGTTATAGGCTCAACAGAGGGCAGCAAGCCTATCACCTCTCTTGTTCTGAACATAGTACTTTTATTAAATGCCCCCAAGAGCTCACGATGGGCAGCTACGTGGTACAGTGGATAGCGTGCCAGGCCTGGAGTCAGGAAGACCTGATTCAAATCCAGCTTCAGACACTTATTAGTTGTGTGACCCTGGGCAAGTCACTTGACCCTGTTTGCCTCGGTTTCCTCACCAGTAAAATGAGCTGGAGAAAGAAATGGCAAACCACTCCAGTATCTTTGCAAAGAAAACTCCAAAAGAGCTCAAGAAGAGTCAGACACAACTGAACGGTGACAAAGAGCTCATCAGCTTTCTTTTTTTAAAGCCAATGTGTAACTGTTTGACTCTTATTGGGCTTACTGTTCACTAAAAACTCCAGCCATTTACCTATTTCTTTTTTTTTGTCTAGCCACAACTCTTCCCTCCTGATCTGTTTTTTTGTTTTGTTTTGTTCTTCTCTTTCATCTGTAAAATAAGCAGACCGGATCAGAAGATCCCAGGCTTCTCCCCACTCAAAACACTCTAGGATCTCTCGAATAGACATTTTTTGTTCCCTATCCCGAACTGCTGCCTTGGCCACCTTTAGGAAACTTTTGTGACATACCCAGCACAGTAAATATTTGTTGAATGAGACTAAACGCCTCCCTTACAAGTCAGGGTTTATGATCTCTGGCACTTCCCTAGCCCTAGGTCTGGGCCAATTTGTCATGACTCACCGGGGCACGTAAGTGTCGTCCTCCACCGGACACCAAGCCATCACCTCACATGTCTTCACGTGATCATTAAAGTCAACACATTTTCCAGTTGCCACTCCTGCAGCAGGGTAAGGAGGTACAAGGAGACAAGAGCCTTACCCCAGTGTAAACACCCCAGCTTCCCCCCATTCTCCACTATTTGATCCATGGGCACCTTAATGGAGTCTAATCTTCTCTTGTTTACAAACCAAGCAACTTTAACCTGTAAAGATTTGGGCATTGGCATAAAATCCAGCTGCATAATGGCATAAGGTCTCACAAGAGAGTTACTTATTTCTCAGTGCAAATAGATACTTCCTGGGGTATGAAAAAATTGCAGAGGGCCAGAGATCTAGGTTATTAAGTGCTGGTCTAGGGAATCCTGAAAAGTTCTATTCCCTTGAGTTTTTTCTATCAGAGAAGGGATGACCCCTACACTGAAGTAAGACCCATATGGGGGTGGCTAGGTGGTGCATTGGATAAAGCAGCAGCCTTGGAGTCTGGAGGACTTGAGTTCAAATCTGGCCTGAGACACTTGATGCTTACTAGCTGTGTGACCCAGGGTAAGCCACTTCATCCTGATTGCCTTGCAAAAAACAAACAAACCAAAACCCACATGGGTCTTATTTCAGCATGGGCTCACCCATTCTCTGAGAAAAAAACTCAAGGCCACTCTCCCCATTACAGAAGGTCAAATTGAGAGGGGCTCAATTTTCCAAGTGTTAGTGTCTGCTGTTCCAATCAAACCCTTCATTCTTATTGGAGCCAACAAAGAAAACATGAACTTTGAGACTGCTGGCATTCTCTAGCCAGGAATCACATATTAAGAACATCAAATAGATTCTATCAAGTGTACCATAGGAGGGAAGGGCATACCATTGCCATGGACATCAGTGGAGCCAGGAATACAGTTATCATCTGATGTACACACAGTTTCAGGATCTGGATACTGGAAAAGACAAAAATGAGCCAAAATTAGGCCCCATGTGGGTTTATTTTTGAAACCACACCCAGTGCCCACATCCTAGCCCCCACAGTGCTCAGAAGAATGAAGAATAAGGAAGAGGATTGGCATCAGTGGCCCGCTGGCCTGTTCAATAAGAATGCTTACCTACCTCGGCACAGGTGCCTTGTCTCTGGTTCAAGGTAGCAATGATGTTGGTCATGACAAACACCGCGTTCTCCTGCTGTAGAATGGGGAGAGGAAAAACAGGGATGTTGGCATACACCTATAGGCCACACAAGAAAAGTCAACCACCCATCCATTTAAGTACTATAGGCTGCTCTCAAGCGCCACATTGGAAAGCAACTCAAGAGTATTCTTGGTGATCTCTACCAGAAAGGCTCACCATTCAAACTGGCTTCTCAAAGGCACTTCTCCTTTTGGAGAAGTAAGCTGCTGCTCCTTTGCATAAGCCTTTACCCCAGGCACCCAAGTACCTAGGCTCAGAGCGATTGATCATCATGCCCAGCATGGTAGAATGGAGAGCAATTTCTTCCCAACCTACACATTTCTTTGGATATGCTGCCCCCAACTTTGCCCAACATTTTGGGTACACTTCATAGAACCTATTTAATGTTTTTAGTACAAGATTCCAGGTTGTATAATGACTGTAGGACCAAAGTCCGTGTTTTCTTTGTCAGGCTGGATATTAGCCAAGCGTTTCATCTTCTACCACAAGAAAAGTCTGAAAGCCTTTTCCTTCATCTCTCATCCTTTCCTTCATCTTTTCATCCTTTTCCTTCATCCAATGAAAGAGAGGGTTGAAATCCATTCTTTTCATTCACTCAAGTTACCAACAAGTGTTTGCCAAATATCTGCGTGTCTAACATTTAGTCTTTGCTTATCTCCTCCAGCCAGATCCAAATAGACCCAGGACTGGCCTGCATCATTCATTCTTTGGCTATTTAATCATGTTCACAGTACGTGGTATGATATTTTCAATTTGCTCTGTGTGTGTGTGTGCGTGCGTGCGTGTGTGTGTAAAGTTTTGCTTTATAAGCAAGACTTAAAAAAATGGCAAACCACTCCAGTATCTTTGCCAAGAAAACCCCAGATGGGGGTCATGAAGAGCCAGGCACAACCGAAACGACTGAACAACCACAACTCTCTGAGGCTGAAGATCATGCCATGCTACTTTGGGGCTAACAGCACCTAGGTGCCTGATACACTGGTGCAGAAGTGACCTGAGTGACATCCAGGAAACCAATCTAATGGCATTTTATTTTACATAAACCGACATTGATTAAATGGAAAACCATAGCTAAGAAGACAATTTAAAAAGAACCTATCAATAACAGACTTTTTTTTCTCTTCCAATGAGATATGACACCTTTGCCTATCACTGAACCCTGTCCTGTGGGGACAGGCAAAGGAATGCAAGAAGGATTTGTGTCTGTCTTTATGTTGTTGCTGAGTCATTTCAGTCCAGTTCAACTTTTTGTGACCCAATCTGGGATTTTCTTGGCCAAGATACTGGTGTGGTTTGCCATTTCCTTCTCCAGCTCATTTTTACGGCAAACAGGTTTAAGTGACTTGCCCAGGGTCACACAGCTAGTAAGGGTCTGAGGCTGGATTTGAACTCAAGTCTTCCTGACTCCTAGCCTAGCACTCTGTATCCACTGAGCCACCTAGCTGCCCCTTCAGTCCTTACACTGTTTAAAAAAAGAAGAAAGGATCTTAATAAAAATAAATTTAATTGGAAGGAAATGATTAACAAAGTGTGGCTGGAATATTTTGTAACAAAATTTGTATACTTTCTGGCCCCTCTTATTTTAATTCATAAGAAGGATTTAACATAGCCTTTTTACCAGAGGCTCCTGAAGAAAATGAGGTATCTAGAAAGAAAGGCATTGAGTTTTAAATAGATAGCACTACTAGGGTCATAGAGTTAGAACTGGAGGCACAATTGTTAGAACTGGACCTTAGTCCAAACCCCTAATTTTATTTCTTTTCTTCTTTTTTATTTTTTTCCTTTCATTTTTAAAGAGGGAATCTGATTTGCCTAAGGTCACATGAGGAAGACCAGGGGCAGAGAGCAGGGGCAGAGTAGGTCAGATCTTATTACAAATCCTAAAACACACAAGAGAGATACACTAGATAGACAGTAATTAAAACAGCAGAAAGACAAGATCAGGACACACCTAGACACAATGTAAAGTCCTGCCCCATCCTCCCAGACCACAATTTCAAGCTTTTGCTGAGTCAGGGGCAGATACCACTGGTACCTGTTCTCCTATGGAATTTCCATAGGGCAGGAGGCCAACCAGACCCCTCAATGTGAGGAGGGCTCTGAAATTTGCCTAGCTGTGGCATTCGAACAGGAGAAAATCCATCATGCTGGGGATTAGGGGAGGAACCAAACAGATGCCTTTCAATCCTCCGATTGAATTTTTTTTTTTTTTGGTTTTCAACATTTAATTTTATAAGATTTTGAGTTCCAAATTTTTTCCCCTTCCCCCTCCCCAAGTTGGCAAGCAATCTGATATAGGCCATACATGTACAATCATATTAACCATATTTCCACATTAGTCATGTGGTGAAAGAGGAATCAGAACAAAAGGGAAAAACCACAAGAAAGAAAAAAAAAACAAAAAAAAAGTGAAAATAGTCTGCTTTGATCTGCAATCAGATGCCACAGTTCTTTCTCTGGATGTGGACAGCATTTTCCAGTCTGACTGAATTTTCGGTCTGATTGATTTTAATCCTCAATCTGATCACTAGGGAAAGAGCAGATGGTTAGGAAGGCTGACAGAAAAGCTTGGGAATAAGTCTAGGGCTCAAATTAAAAAACAACAACGAGAAGAAAAAGGAGACTAAGAGAAATAAAAATGAGGTTAGGTAACTAGAAAGTCATAACACAATAAAGCAATATTATGCCGGAACAAAAAAAGATCTGATAATAGTATCCCAAGACAGAGAGTGACGAGAAAATCCAAGAAAAGGAAAGAGAAAGCAGGTCTTCAAATTCTAGGAGACCAGGACCAGCACAAAAACTCTGGAATGGTTCAAAAGGGATGTAAGATGATTAAAGGAGGAAATAGAGATGGAAATTGGGATTAAAATTAGGGAGGAAATAAGTTTGCTGAGAAGAAATCTATTAAGACAAAACAAAAGACTAGGTAATATGGAATGTCGGAATCTCGTTAGGAGAGAAAATACAGGCTCTGAAAAAAGAGAATGACAGATTCAGAAAAACACAGATGTAAAATTTGGATTCAGTCAAAAGGCCACACTTAAGGATCTAGAAGGCCACATGTGGCCTCAAGGCCACAGGTTCCCCATCCCTGGTAGGCAAAGAAGGAATAGAAGGGCTAGAAATAGGTAGTAGGGGACATGAGAAACAGGGAGAAGTCCTGCAGATCTAACCTTTAAAGTTGATTTGTGAGAAAGCCAAAGAATCTTTAATCCCATCAAGAATGGAGAGTCTTTCTATAATCCATAAAGCGCCACAGCTCAGACTGGCCACAGGAGGCACCACAGCTGTGTATTGCTTTAGAACAGTTGTGATAGAAAGGTCAATATTAATAATGATAAGACAGAGCGACCTTTTCCATGGCAATTTAAGGTTTGCAAAGCACTTTCCATACGTTCATTCATTTGACCCTCACAACCCTCTGGTGAAGTGGGGCCTACAGGTATTGTCATCTCTACTTTACTGAGTAAAGGGACTTACCCAAGGTCATATGAGCAGGATTCAGACCTAGGACTTCCTGACCTCACATCCAGCATTCCACCCACTATCCCATGCTGCCTTTCTAAAAGGAGACTTGGTAGATCTTATATTCTCAGAAGCAGGCTACAGTCAAATTAAGTCGACCAAGCATTTATCAAGAATCTACTAGGGGCACTTAGGTGGTGTAATGGATTGAACACCAGCCCTGGAATTAGAAGGACCTGAATTCCAATCTAGCCTCAGACATTTGACACTTACTAGCTGTGTGACCCTGGGCAAGTCGCCTAACCCCAAATGCCTAGCCAAAAACAAACAAAAAAAAGAATCTACTATATATTCTAGACACTGTGCTAATCATAGCAGCTTCATGGTAAGCTGTAATATCTGCAGATAACGTTGAGTTCTCATAGAAACAGTGTGATCTGTGGATGCCGTGGCCATCTAACCATGATGCTCATTTTAATTCCCTTCATAGAACACTACTCTTCCCTGCTCTGGAGCCTTACAACTCACCTTCACACCTGAAGAATCCATTATTTCATCGGGGGGGGGAGGGGGGGGATATTACCCAAATGACTGGCATCTGAGATCCCAACCTTCCTCACTTTTAAGAGTTTCTGTGGCCAAAAAATTAGTCATCTGGTATCTAACCAGGTAATAAGACTGCCACCTCACCAGGGAAGTCCTCAGATAAAAGATATCTGATCAGGAGGACCAACAGCTTTCTGTTCCTAAGAAGGTTGATGGAATACCAATAAGCATGAAGATGGGAGGATTTGCAAGACTCCAAGTAATTTACTTTTCCATATTTTTCTTTGTATAATTTTAAGTCTCCCATGAGATCTAAGCTATGTATTATCAATTCATCATGATTTGATTGATCCAATGGATGAAAGTGCAGGTCCAGGACTGGCCCCCCACCCCCGCCAAAAAAAAATTCTTCCATCACAGTCCTGAGTTAATCATGGCCACTTATCTCCATTTGTTCATGCTTGTGATGTAAACCATATGGAGCAAGGAGTCCACGTTTCTGTTGTTCTAAAGAGGTGATAACAGTCATTAAAAGCTGTGAATGGTCAACATTTGCTTTAGGACTTTTATTCCAACGAAGAGATCATAGCTTAGGAAGGCCACTCCCTAGACAGGAACAGCCTCTTGCTCACATTGGCTTTTAAAAATTATTGATATATTGATAAGCTCAACGTATAACTTTCAAAGCTGTCCTATTTGCTGGTGTTTCTTTCTGGCCTTTTCTCGTTCTCTTCCATATATCTTTTTAAAGTTGTTTTAGCATCTTTTTTCTTTTGCTTTTTGTTATTCTATCCTTATCCTCTCTTTTCCTCCTACTCACTCCCATTAGGGAAAAAAAAAGGAAAATAAAACCTTTGTAACAAATACACAGTCATGCAAAACAAATTTCTATGCTGGCCATGTCTGAAAAGGTCTATCTTATTCTGCATCTTGGGTCTATCAGTTCAGGAGGTGGGTGGCAGCATCAATCCTAGGGAATAACAATCCTGAGTCTTTCAAAGTTGTTTTCTATAATATTTTTGGCACTGTATACATTTTTTTTCTGGCTTGCTTCCTTCACACTTTATACCTTCACGTGTCCCATCTTTCTTGGTCAGTTTCCTTCTCATCTCTAATTACTATCAAAGTTATTAGTCTACAAACGTAATTCCTTGCTGATACATAATATTGTTCCATATTGGGGCAGCTAGGTGGCATGGTGGATGGAGTGCCAGCCCTGGAATCAGGAAGACATGAATTCAAATGTGGCCTCAGATACTCACTAGCTGTGTGACTAGCAAGTCACTTAACCCTTTTTGCCTCAGTTTCCTCATCTGTAAAGTGAGCTGGAGAAGGAAATGGTAACCACTCCAGTATCTCTGCCAGGAAAACCCTGGAAAATCCAAATCCTGTCCATGACACATTCATTTGAACTCTCCGATTGCTAGACATTCTAAATTACAAAAACACTGATTTGCAACAGTGGGAGGAGATTTCCATATCAGGAATTCCCCACGCACTAACAAAAATCATATGTCCAGACCAGAAAAATAAAAAAAAAGTTTTGTCAACAGGAACTTAGAATGTCTATGGCGTAATAACTATTAAATCACAGCTGCAAAGCAAACAAATAGGAGACCTCAAGACAAGGCATGAGCACGTGAAAGGAACAAGGTGTGAAATGGACCTGAGCCGGGACCACATAATCCGCCACGTCCCAGATCCGGGGCCCCAGGTCAGAGGTGTTGGTCAAGGCCACACCTTTCATCTTGGTGGTAACGGAGCTGATGACTGAGTCACTTATTTGGTAGCCTTTCTGCCACACAAACACCCACCTGTAAAACAGAAAGCTGATTAGACAAGCAGCTTTTCAGCAGGTCTTTGTACAATGAGGTTGGGGCTTTCTACTCGTTGTCACGTCGTTTAGATTTAGGGGTTGGAAGGGACCTTGGAGATCATTTGTCCAAAGTCCCTTCTTTTAGAGACAAGAAAACGAAATGAGAAAGGAAGTGACATAATTAGAAAAGCTGTTGTTTAATTCCGGGTCTTCTGACCGCAAAGCCAGATTTTTTTCCTAGATCTACGAAGAAAGCATTTCTATGTGTCAGGCCCTGGGGATACAAATGGGAGCAATGCAAACAGTTCTTGCCTTTGAGGAGCTTACATTCTAGTGGAAGGAGATGACATATAAAGGGGAGCTGGAAGGGGGAGAAGCAATTCTAGAGGATATGGGATGAAGATAGCTGGGAAGTGCCTATAGAGGCCTAGTACAAGGTAAAGCAAATGCTCCCCTATCAGACTCTGGTGGTCCAGTCAGTGCAAGGTTATGGGAGATGGGAAAGAGGAAAGATGATGACCGTTTGTCCAATCACTTCAGTCGCGTCCAACTCTTCGTGACCCCATTTGGGGTTTTCTTAGCAGCGGTACTAGAGTGGTTTTGCCATTTCCTTCTCCAGCTCATTTTACAGATGAGGAAACTGAGGCAAATATGGTTTAAGTGACTTGCCCAGGGTCACACAGGTAGTAAGTGTCTGAGGCCAGATTCGAACTCAGGAAGATGAGTCTTCCTGACTCCAGGCCTGGCGCTCTATCCACTGTGTCTCCTACTGGCCCCATGATGCCTGTAGTACAGACAGGTAATAAGCTGTGCAGACAGCTCATTGCCTCTAGGTTGCTTCTGATACCTAGGGGCTGAAGGCCTTCCATTTCATGGTCATTTAATGGTTATTTGGTTGAATGCCAGTAGTGCCTACTATGCTTGATCTGCAGGAAATCACAAAAATATATGAGATAATCTCTGGCCTCAAGGAATTTGCACTCTAGCAGATCCTGGATTCCATCTCTCCCTTTCACATGAAAATGCTTGTTTTCCTGGTTTGCAGGAGCGGTAGAGGAAGCAGCTGAAGAATCCTTCTCTCCTCTGGAAACTGCCATCCCCCAGGCACAGACCCTGATCACCTCAAACCCCGGTGATTGCAGTACCTGATGGTGGGGGGATGAAGCCTGTCTGCCTCGGGTCTCTCCCCACACCTGTTCCTCCCCCATTCAGCCACTAAGTGATCTTCCTAGAGCACAGCTCCAAGCATGTCATTCCCCCAGGATCAAATATAAACCCTCCATCTGACTTCTAAAACCCTTTATAACCTGTCCCAGAAGCAGCAGGTGGCACAGTGGATGAAACACTGAGCTTGGAGGCAGGGTGACCTGAGTTCAAATGTGATCCCAGATACATAGCTCTGTGGCCCTGGGCAAGTCACTAAAATAAGCAACAACAAACCTCTGTTTGCCTCAGTTTCCTCAGCTGTAAAATGGGGAACATAATATCTACCTCAAAGCACTGTTGTAAAGATCAAATGAGAAAACACTTGTAAAACATGCTTAGCACAGTACTGATACACAGTAGGCACCATATACGTGCTTGTTCTTTTCCTTTTACTCCTCCCTGCCAAATGTTTTTTGCCCTCTCATACCTTAGCCTCCCCCACCCCCCATTTATATCTTGTAACATAGTTGCTTGGAGGTTGTCTCCCCAATTAGACTGTGAGCTCCCTGACACCAAGGACTTGCCTTATGCCTTTCTTAGCATATAGCAGGCACTTAATAAATGCTTACTCACTGATTTTAGAAACGTTGAGTATTTTTAAATTATCCTAGTTTTGAAAGTTTTCAACTAATCTGAAAGAAACTCTTATCAATCGATGTCTAACTACTAATTCTGAAAGAAGAGCTGCTGCCCAGTCTCTGGTCAGCCCAGAAAGGTGTCATCTCTTGAAGATATGTAGATGGCTCCAGGACAAGGGCAAAGGGTGGAGGCCCTGGAGCGATCCACCTGAGCTGGAGCTCCCATACCTGATGGGTGACCATTCCAGGCATGGGGGTCACAAGGGAAAAGTTATGAAGTTGGGTGATGGAGTATCTTATGTGAAGACCAGCAAAGACCGGGTCACAGGTTCACAGAGTACTGAGAGGGGAGTAGGTAATGGGACTGCAAAAGTAGGAAAGGGCCTGGCTGTGAAATGCTTTAAAAGCCACAAGATTGCATATTTGATCTGGGAGGTAATAGGGAGCCACTGGACTTTAATGGGGGGAGGAGATGACATGGTAGGGCTTTGGCACCAGACCAGAGGATCCGTGGGCGTGGAAAATGGCGTGAGTTCGGGAAACCAACCAGAAGGCTATCACAGTTACTTCAGGTCACTTGTGACCAGCTGGGGGACGGTGGAAGGGAGAGAACCCTTTGAGGGGAGTGGTTTTAGAAAAACTGGGCAGTTTTAGGGAAACAATTTTTCAAGATTAAGTGACTATTGCTCTAAATCGATGAAGCAAAATGTTACCTTTTCCCTTACCCTGAATTCTATACCTTGTATTATATCATACTGTGAAATTTTCTTGTTTGGGAATCCTGTAAATGTTACTTCAAAATGTCTTATGAGGAAGAGATGTTCAAAGGCATGACAGACTCTGCCAGTTTGGACAGTTCTCTCTACAGAAGAATAATGCCTACATTTAGAATAATGGTAAGTCAATAAACATTGTTCCTGGCAGGCTTCTGCCTAAACTCCAGAGTACGATATTTATGTTTTTTGCTTTGACAACCAGAAGGAAAGCTAAGCTATCCTTTTCAAACCCTGACTGCAGGGGAGGGCAACAAAAGCACTGATAACAGATGACAAACATCAGTAAATTTTTGAAGTAATAAGAGGACTACAAATTGCTGTCTTTGACAAGAGAACTTTCTGATCCTAATGCTATAAAAACTGATAGGAATTCATATTTTGTTTCTCTTTCTGGGTTACTTCTATCAGTTAAACCTCAGGATGAGTTTCAGTCGAATGGCTAGGTTCACTTGGTCAGGGCAAGAACCTTCATATTTTACCATCACCAATTAAAAGCCAAAATGCAGCTGGGAGTGTATGGCCTCAAATCAATCATACTTGGGCCATACCATGATGGGCTACTGAAAATGACAGGATTTGGGTCTGGGAAATGCATTTTGGAGTTCCTTTGCTCACTGACTTTAAAATGACTACTTCTTGTCCGAATTCAAGATATATACAGAACTGTCTGAAGTATATTCTAAGAAAAGTCATTCTCCTATAGATAAACAGTCAAAAGGTATGAGTAGGCAGGTTTCAAAGGAAGAGATATGTTATCAACTGCCATGTGAAAAAAATGATCCAAGTCACTGATAAGAAATGCAAATATTAAAAACTCTGAAATTGTACCTCCTGCCCATCAGATTGGCAATGATCCAAAGAAGAATGTAACAACTGCTGTCAAGGCTGAGGCAGGCAGGCAGTCCAATCACTTTGGAAATATGTATACATCACTAAAATCTATACCACCCTGAGGCTGCTATCCCAAGGAGATCAAAGGCTGAGGGAAAGGACCCCATATGTACACAATTAGTTTATAAATAACACTTTTTTGTTGGTATAGGAAAGAACTTGAAACAAAGTAGGTGCCCATCATTTGGGGAATAGCTGAACAATTTATGTCATATCAGTTAATCAGCAAGCATTTATTAAGTGCCTACTATATTCTCTCAGCACTGGAGATACAAATTTAAAAAAAGAAACAATCCCTACCTGTAAGGCATTTATATTCTAAAGGGCAAGACAGGTACCTACGTAAGTATGTAATTCTAAAATATGTGAACATAATGGAATATTTTTGCAATTATATTCTGGAATATAATTGGTATATTATTTCATGGGATATAATAAGAAATTAAAAAAAGAGAGCTTTAGAGATACCTGGGGAGACTTGTATGAACTGATGCAGAATGAATTGAGCAGAACCAGGGGGACAATTTATACATTGACTGTAACAGGTAATCTGATCAACACAAGGACCAACCATGACTCCAGAGGATACATGACAAAACCTGCTTCCTATCTTGTGTCAGAAAGATGATGGGCTAAGAGTGCAGAATGAATCTATATTTTTGACTGTGACCAATGTGTGATTTTGATCATTTACAAAGAAAGGATTTTATTTTTAGCTCAGGAGAATTATTGGCGGTGGAGAATGATAGCGATGTAAGAAAGAAACATTAAAATATAGAATATAAGAAAGCAGAAGGAATTTCATAAAGGGACACAGTGTGGTAATAAGCTAAATTTAACATATACTTAAAATAATTTGTAGGTAATATTCATGATTTCATATACAATCCTATTTTTGTTTTTTTTTTGTATGTGGAAATGTTTGTCAAGCTTATAATAATAAAAAAAATAAAATTTAGCCCTAAAAAGCTGTTTTCAAGAGAATCATTGAGTGTGGGCATGGGCTTTGCCAGAGCCAAAGAATCATTAAGGAGAATTAATCCGGAAATGTAATTGGAGAATAGAAATGTCCCCCCCCCCCCACCTTGTTTTCCCTGAAGATTTTTGACTGGAGGAACTAAAGTAGATAGAAGGGATTAAACCAAATTAAGAATTTTATCTTTGACCTATAGGAGCTTAGAGCTCTTCTAGGAGGGACACAGACAGATTTCAGCACCTGCTCACACCGGACTGAAAAGCCACAAGAGGAGAAACTGTCAAGGAAGTAATTCATTAAGTCCCACCCAGGTGGGTGCCTTCGTTCACTTTCCTGGACTCTGGTTTGGGAGAACAGCTGGGTGCCCAGCTCCGGCATGTGTTAGACCAGCTAGAGAAACATTCTCGAGCAAAACGGGCAAAGTTCTCTCTGAAGCACAGTCTGTATCATTGCTCAAATCCAATCGATGGTCAAGTCCTTTGTATCCTTAGAACATTCCACACTCCTCTGATACCCCCGTTGTACATCATCTCATGCCTAGACCATTGCAATAGGTGCTGGTGGGTCTGCCTGTCTCCAGTCTTTCCCCAAGCCAGTCCATCTACCACTCAGCTGTCAAAATGGTCTTCCTAACATACAGGTCTGATCATGTCCCCACCCTCCCACCCAATAAATACCGGCTCCCTATCACGTTCAGGATCAAATATGAAATCCTCTGTTTGGCTTATAAAGCCTTACCTGGCTGGCCCCATCCTACCTTTCTAGTCTTACCTAGTCTTCGGTCCAGTGACAATCAACAAACACCAATCAATCAATCAATCCATAAACGTTTATTAAACGGCTGCTACGTGCCAGGCACTGTGCTAAGCGCTGCTGTTCCTGACCATCTCCCGGCTCCTGGCATTTTCTCTGGCCGTCCCTCATGCCTGGAAGGCTCTCTCTTGACCCCAGATTTCCCTGCTTCAAGTCCCAGCTAAAATCCCACCTCGTGCAGGAAGCCTTCCCAACCTCTCTTGATTATTGCTTACTTCTCCTGTATAGAACTTGTGTGTCCCTAGATATTTGAAGGCTACCTCCCACCTCGGACTGCAAGCTCCTCGAGGGCAGGGACCACCCTTTTGCCTTTGCCCTCAGCGTCCAGCACAGCGCCTGGCACATGTTATTGTTCAGTCGCTTTGGTTCACTCTTCCTGACCCCATTTGGGGTTTTCTCGGGCGAAGGTACAGGAGTGCTTTGCCATTCTGCCCTCCGGCTCATTTTACAGATGGGCAAACAGTGCCGAACGGGGTTTAAGTGACTTGCCCAGGGTCACACAGCTATTAAGGGTCTTGAGGCCGGATTTGAATACACAGAAATAAGCACATAGTAGGCGGTCAATGATTGGTTGCTCCAGAACATCAGCCGTTCAGGGAGTGAGGAGGGTGGAGGTGAGCTATAATGACAGCTCAGGCTGGGGACACAGGTTTGGGGGAGCGGGGACCCTGTGAAAGTGGCGGGAGAGAAGGAGGAAGAAAGGCAAAGCTAAACGTCTAGAATAGCCTCGAGGGGTCGTCAGTATCCCACAGCAAGGTAAGGTGCGAGCTGATCTACACGTGACAAGTCCAGCTGAGAATGAGGGGTGCTGGGGGGTGTCCTGGGGGAGGGGGTGGGGCTGAGCCTTGGGCAGGGAAGCTTTGGGGTGGGGGCGCTGGGCTGCATAACCCCAGGGGACGTCGGGATTCAGGGCTGGGGGGGGCGGGGATGAAGATTCACCGCGGGGACCTCGGCCCCTCCCCGCATCCACGTGGTTGCACAAAGCTAGGCTCCCTCCCCACCCGCCCCCTCTCCTGCTCCAGCGGAAACCCCCAATCATTCGCCCCCACCCCGGGCTGTCGCTTCCTCCGGCGCCTCCCACTCGTGACTCCCTGGCGCCCGGAGAGGTCGCCTCGGGAGAAGGAAGAGCGCCCCAGGGATGGAAGGGGGGCCCCCCACCCCCTGTCCTGGGCTGCCGCAGGGGGCGTGGCCAAGACTCTCCGCGTTAACCCTTTCCTTTCCTCCCCGTCCCCGCAGGTCTCTGGGCGCACCGCAAGGGGGCGCCCTCGGGCCGGGTCCCGGGTGGTGGCGCTGGTCCTGCAGGTCCCGCAGGGTCTGTCGGGTCGGGGGTGGTCGCACGCCCGAGCCGTTCCCCGGGGGCCGCGGGGCCGCGCGCGCGCGCACCCACAGGGGGCGGCCGCGCGCGCTCCAGCTCCTCCCCCGCCCCCCGCCGCCGCCTGAGCCCGGGGCGCGCGCTCACCCGATGACGTAGGCCAGGATGATCAGCTGCACGCCGCGGTTCATGAGCCCCACTTTGCGGCTGCGGATGAGGACGATGCGCGGCGTGTGGTACTCGAAGAAGAAGCTCGACAGCGCAGCCGCGCAGCCCGCCATGGCCCGCCGGGCTCGGGCCGAGACCCGCGTCTCCCGCCTCTCGCAGCGGCGGCTGAACCGAGCGCAGGCAGAACGGCCCGGGCGGGGCGGGGCCGGGGAAAAGGCCGTGGCGGCTCCGCCCAGCACCCCGCCCTCGCCCGGAGCCGGAACCGCGGCCGCCCGCGTAGACGCGGACCCTGAGCGCGCGAACACCTGAGGAAGTCCCCTCCCCGGGCAGCCTCGGGCCGCTCAGAGTTAGAGACCCGGGTGGGGGCTTGGTGGTGGTGGGGGACTTAAGCTTGACCTGGGCCCCTGGATGTGGGGGCGGGGCGAACCTGCGATCGTATCTCTGTAACACTCCCAGCGTGGGCTCTCCCTCCACCGCTGCCCAGCAGCTACTGACTTGTAGCTGACACCCCGGAGAACTTCCTGCGGCCCCTGAAAATGACCAGCCCCGGGTCACACGGCCAGCCGGGTCAGGGACAGGATTCGAACCCGGGACTACTGTCTCTGAAGCATCCGCCCTGTCAGGGGCTGACACAAGCTCCCTTAAATACTAGCATCCTCGTCCACGTTTAACCGGCTCACGGCGGAGGCCGGGGTTAGGGTGGAGGCCATAGCCGCGGACTGGAGTGGGGGATGAACCCCGAGTTTGTCATGGGACCTTCGGGACCATCCAATCCAACTCCTTATAGTGAACTGAGGGATGAGCCTTCCTTCCACTCTGTCTCTTGTCTATGTCTCTGTCTCCCTCCCTCTCTCACCCCCCTCTCCCTCCCTCTCTCACCCCCGCCCCCCTTTCTCTCTCCTCCTCTCTCCCTCTCTCCCCCAGCTCCTTCATGAAGGGAGTTTACATACAAGGAGTTCCAATGAAATCACAGCTCCAGCCTCTCCCCTCCCCCCAAAGTTCCTTCTGGATCTAACTTCTCTCGTTTCACCTATGAAACCTGGTGTGGGGTGGATGCTGCGTGACTTGGACACCTTGAAAAGCGCCCTTAAGCCCGGCTGGGTTTCCCTCCCCTCCGCATACATTGGAGATGCTGATAATGGCTCCCTTTTGCAAAGAGCTTGTATAAAGCGTTTTGGCTACAGGAGCCACCTCCTCCCAGCTCGCCAAAGTCAGTACTCGGTTTCGTCTTTTCTCAGCGGCATCCGGTTGCTAAGCACCTGATCTCCGGGGCTGCTGAGGAGGGTGGGGTTTTTCCTCCTGTTAGCTAAGAGGCTCCTAGGGGCCGGGGCCTGGAAAACAGGTGTAGCTAATTTGTTAAACTAACCCCAATTTCTAGGCTAATGGAGAGGTAACGTTTGTCCATTTTTACAAGCACTTCTCAGAAAAATGCCCCTGGAATCTGATTTCTAACCCATTTGTGACTAATGGGTAATTTATCTCATGGTAGTTTTGGTGGAGAAAGGACCCCGTGGAGGGACTTTAGGCCAGATGTGCCCCCCTTAATTTATATAGGGAACGTTTCTGCCACTTTCTTTAGTTAAGCCATTTAAATACAGGTGTGATTGACCCTTAATGTAGCTCTGTTTATTAGCCTCTGAGAGGACACATTCCCCTTTGGCTGAGGTTAGAACCAGTGGGGGCAGAGGGACCCCCTAGGAGATGCTCAGACCCAGAGTATGCACTCCCTCCTATATATAAGCAATGTTGCCACTCCCTCTGGAGGACATAATTTCTTATTCATTTAAAGCTTCGAGGATGGGCTGCTCCACCCTAACTTATCCAGCACCCAGCCGCTATCCAATGGACAAGAGACAAGCTTCTGAAAGATTTTTTAATTGGCCCAGGTTAGAATTATCTCATGACTGGAGAAAGATGTTGCCGCCTGGTCCATTTAAGATTATACCATGGCAATCCTTTTTCTGGCTCCTGCCAAACTCTGCCCCAGACTCTGCCCAGGTGGATAAGCCCACTGAGCCTGGGGGCAAGGGCATAGCCTAGAGATGGGGCTCAGAACAGTCTAGAAGCCTGGGCTGGAAGGCGTTCTTCTACATCTCACTGCCATCTTATGCTACACAATTCTAGCCTGCCAATTCTGCAAGGAAGGGCCCTTAGAAACTAAAATGGTGGCGTTGGAGGGAACCTTGGAGCAGAGGATGTTAGAGCCAGAGGAGAGAGAATCTAGTCCAGTTTGCTCATTTGACAGCTGGGGAAGCTGAGGCTCAGAGAGGGGGAAGGTGGCTTGTCTGAGGTCATGCCAATATCAATGACAGAGTCCTCTCTACTAGACTATAAGCTCCTTGAGGGCAGGACTGTATTATCATGGCCTCACAGGACTTAGAGCTGGAAAAGGACTTAGGATCTTAAATGTCTGGGTTAGGAAGGACCTTAGAACAGAGACTGTCAGAGCTGGAAGGGGCCTTGGAACATCAGAACCGGGAGAAGCCTTAGAACAGAGAATTCCAGAGCTGAGAGCAAGTTTAGAACAAAATATCAGAACCAGAGGCTCAGTCCTCTTATGAGACTGATGACAGATGGGGAAACAGGCTCAGAGAGGGGGAAGTGTCTTTTCTGCGATGACACAGTGAGTTAGCGTCAGGGTTTCCCCAACTAGATCGTAAGTACCTTCTAGGCAGGACTATTGTCTAAGGGTTTAGAATTGGAAAGTATCTGAGAGTTACTTATTTTATAGGTGGGAAAACCAAGACCCAGGAAGTAAAGGGATTTGCACTGGATCACACAGGCATAAAGGAGCTGAGCCAATATTTGAACCCAGATCTTCTAAACTTTATGTGGGGCCAGAGCAGAAGACCCCCATCAAGCTGTAGGGGGACTGATCAAGCCCTCAGGGGCAGCTCACTCCCCTCTGCCTGGCTTGGGTTCTGTCCCTCTAGGAGAATCTCCTTCAAGGGCACCCTGTCAGAGGAGCACATGTGGGAAAACAGCCTGGGGCTGCTGACAGGATACCTGGGAGAGATCCTGGAGGCCATCACCAGCTTGGTGGACAAGTGTCCTCCGGCCGTGAGAGCAGCTTTCAGGTAGCTGCACCAGAGGGTGGAAGAGCACTTCCCTGAGACTGAGCCATAAGGTGGGAAGGGGTGGGGTGGGAGAGAGAGGGGAAGAAGGAATGGGCTTGGGAGCATGGGGGCAAGGGGAGGCAGACACTGCATGGAGGCCACTTCACACGTATGCGGTGCACTTAGGAACTCTTCACAAGCTGGTGAGGAACCTAGCTCAGGTGCTATTGTCTTCCCTTTACTACTGAGAAAACTGAGGCCCAGAAAGCATAGAACATCAGAGCTGGGAGGGACCTTAGAACAGGTAATGTCAGGCTGGGAGGGGCCTTAGAACAGAGAATGTCAGAGCTGGGAGGGGCTGTAGAGATTTCATTTAACCCTTTATTTTAAAATTGTTTTTTGGAGAGGAGAAGGGAAGGCAATTGGGGTTAAGTGACTTGGCCAAGATCACACAGCTAGTAAGTGTGTCAAGTGTCTGAGGTCCGATTTGAACCCAGGTACTCCTGACTCCAGGGCTGGTGCTCTACTCACTGCGCCACCTAGCTGCCCCTAATCCCTTATTTTAAAGAGGAGAAAATTGAGAGTTGAGAGAAGTTCTCTGAACTTCTGCTGCTCTCATCATCAAGACAGTTTCAAGGCCTCATGATGAAATATGCTATCCCGCTCCGCAGAGAGTACTGATGAACTCTGGGTGCAAATCGAAATATAACTTCAAAATGTTCTTTATTTTTCTTGCCTTTTCTTTTTGTACCACGGCTAATATGGAAATATGTTTTGCATGATCTTACATGTATAATTAATATATTGCTTGTTTTCTCAGTGGATGGGGAGGAGGGAGAGAATTTGAAACTCAAAAAGTAAAAATAAATTATTTTTAAAAGAAAAAAAGACAAACCATTTGACAGGGCCAAGAAGTTTGGTGGCAAGACCTAACTCCTCCTAGGTTTTCAGCAGCTGTGCCCTGATGTGCCCAAATGAGGCACAGGCCACAATTACCTCTTGTGGTTACAGCTGCGGGTTATAAAGCTGATTACACCCATCATTCAGACTCACTTTTTAGTATGTGGAAAAAAATGTAAAAAATAGAAACAGTTTAAGCTTTACCACTTTTCTGTGTTGTATCTGTGTGTGCTTGTCGATGTGCCCCTCTTTGAGTGTGTACACTTCCTGCCATGAGTAATGCATCTTTGTTGGTCTTACATTCAAGTTTTTATTAGGCACTATTGGTGCATATGAAAATAAGAGAAATAAGATTTGGAGCTGGAAGGAATCTTTGGGATGACTGAAGCCAACCCCTTCATTTTACTGCTGAGGTTACTGAGTCATGGGCTTTAAGCAAGCTGGTGCCCTTGCACAGACCCCCTCACTTAAATCCAATTTACCTGCAAGTCATAGCATCACTTTCCTGATGTCATGGTCCTCTTCCTGAATGGAGGACACACAACAACAAACCCAGGTCCCCTGATTCCATATATCCATTGCTGCTCCCACACTGCCTTGCTGCATAAGACCTGCCAATAGGACATTTACAAATCAAATATTCAAGTGGATTTGTGATTTTATCAGTCTGGGTTTTCTTTCCTAAATTCTAGACTGCAAACTCTCCATACTTGCTGAAATCATGTGACTCAGCTTTGTCCTTCCATTAGTTTGCCACAGGGGCACCATCCAATATGGGTGGGTGGGGGTGGTTCCTTGATTTCTCTTGACATCCCAGAGATAGCAATGGAATGCAGCAGCTTTCTGGTGGTATAACCTGATCTTTTACTGTATGGCTGGCCTGTCTTCCTTCTCATTCATACATTTGTTTAGTGATACCCTTTACTCCCAGTCTTCTGAACAGTTGCTTGTTGGCAATCTTTTAGAGCCTTTCACACCTACTATGTACCTCTTCATCCTCCTCTGGGTAATAGTCATTTTAAACTCTTTGGAGACTATAATGTTTCATGAGGCATGACTCTAGGACAACCCTGGGTAGAATTTCGATATTATAAAAATGGTCCTATATTGTTCAAACGTCACAGTCCCAGCTGTGCCTGGAGAAGAAGGAACAAAGAAGAGAAAAGCAGCAAGATGGAATCGGGCCTAGGGAGAAGATTTGTGCTCTAGATGACCGAACTTCAAGGGAGAGCATCAAGGGATTGAGTCATGAGGTGCCTTATGAAGGGAAAAAGGCCAAAGGCATCGGGAAAAAAAACAACTCAACTTGGACATCTTCATTACTATGAAAGTATCAAGAGATGATGACCTATATGCCTACATAATGTACCTGTCCTTCGTCAAAGTATTAGGAGGGAGGGAAGAGGCCACACTATTCCATGGTAGACTGAAACTTTGTCATCACACAGTCATCACACAATCGACTGTGAAAGATGTTGAAAATACCAGATCCTAAGATACTCTATTGTTTGTGGAATATTACCAAAAAAATAGATTAAAATGTTGCCTTAGAGGTCTTTCTCCAACAAGATGTGTCCCATGCATATGGAAAGGTGAAACTCCCACCCCAATTAATGTAACACACACACACACACACACAAAACAGAAGGCTCGGATAGCTCTACTGAATCAATTAACGAAATGTATAAACTAGGTGACTAACTTGAAAGGATGAAAGTACTTTGATCATTGGATAAAGATAGATGATATCACACAAGAACTTTCTTATGATTGGCTGAAAGAATTGACCCACCAATGGGCCTGTATATAAAACAGAAGGCCAGTTCGACATCCTGGAGTTAATAAATGTGAGTTGACTGACTGACATAGGTGACTAAGGATCCCCTCTCTTCTGTTTCTACAAGTTTTTGCTTGAAGACTTTTGTTAAGAAGGAATCACTACCTCATGGGCAGCCCAGGCCACTTTAGGGCAGTTGTCATTGTTAGGAAGTATTTCCTTACATCCAAGGTCTTGTGGAGAAGTTCTACCATGTCCCTGAAAGGGAATTGTTTAAGAGGGGAAAAGATTCACATCATAGCTCCCTTTAGACTATGAGTTCCTTGAGGGCAGGGACTGGCTTTTTACCTTTCTTTCTACCCCCAGTGCTTAGCGCATTGCCTGGCAGACAGTAGGTGCTCAGTAAATGTTTGTGGACTGACTGACTCTCTAGTATTAGTAGAAAACTAGTAATATATACTCTGGAGAAAAGAAGACTTAGGGGTTTTTTTTGGTTTGTTTTTGGATGGTACTTTTGATTGCATTGATGTAAAAAGACCTTTGGTAAGGAAATACTTTCTTGTGATACAGCTCATCAATTGTTCTACCATTTCTAGTCTTTGAGAGTTATCAGGGGGCATGGAGAGGGGCTTTACGAGGTGAAGTGAGTTTTCCGGGATCACCTAGGCAGGATGGGTCAGCGCTGGAACTTAAAACAAAATGGAGACCATGATGCTAACCTTAAAATATGGCTGTCATATAAAATTCAACATGAACCAGGAATATATTGATCCTGACAAGAGTAATTGATTCAACAGTCTAATTAGCACAGGGTAGAGAATGGTTAACAGCCCCTACAAAATAGAGGATGTGCCTTTTCCTAGGATGTTATTGTTATGCAGAAGGTTAAAAAATATGATGTATTTTTCTTGTGAGAGGAGGCACAGATCAGCTTCTCCAGGCTCTCATCATCATCCCTCCCACAACCCCAAGGGGGAGTGAGGAGAGAACAGGAAGTTCAGAACAGTGACCATTTTGGGGTGTCAAAATATTTAGGAGATGCCCTGTTTCTCAGAGCTAAGGCCCAGCAAACAGACTGTGTCTTGAGCTTGGCATAACAATAATCCTTTGTGCTAGGGATGATATCACCCTCTGGCAAAGTATATTGCTTGGAACAGCACCAGGTGTTCACTGAGGGATTTATTTTCCCTATTCCTCAGGGCTGTCCATCACATATTCACAATACCTGTTTCTTGTCACTGACAAGCCATGCACTCCTGTTCCTATCAGAGAACTCTAGATCTGTGCCCCACATGGTGGGCACGACCCCCGAGACTTGAGATAATGCTGTTCCCACATGGCCCATGAGAACAGTAACCCAAGACCTAAAAATGATTATGTCGTGGTCCAGCCCAGGATGTATATAAGACCTGCCTTTAGTCCAGCATGTCAAGCCCTCTTTCTTGGGGGAGGGAGGCCTACCATATGCATTCATCATTTTCCTCACTCTGAAATTAATTAAACTTCTGTTTGTGTCCTGACTCTCCTCTCTCTAGCCTGCTTTGTTTGTTTGGCTCTGGCCACCCACAGGTTAGAAGCCGGTTCCAGTCCAGCTGGTCGGGGGACCCACAGGTAGTGGTGAAAATGTGCTGGGGGGATGCCTGGAGATGGAGTTCTGGGAGCTCTTGGGCCAATTGGATGCAACCACAGGAGAATAAGACTGCACAATTCAAAAAGCAAGAAATTTGCATTCCCATGAAGCCAGCAACAGCCCCGTTTCCAAAAATATCACAGAACAGCAGTAAAAATGAAAAATCAAAGCATCTCGTCCTTTGAGAGAATCTGGCCCAATTAATTTCATTCCTGACTTTGGATCCTGATAATATCCTTTAAAGGAAGGTTATGCATGATACCGTCTAGCATTAAAATGCAAAGCTGCTCTTAACAAAAAAAAAAGCTATCTGGGCATTGGGCACATAGTAGGCACTTAATAAATGCTTGTTGACTGACTGTTGACCAACTGTCCAATTAGTACATCTTGGAACATAAACATGGTGAAGTCAAAGATCCCTGATAATAGTTCTCATTTATATAGATCAAATGATAATAAAATGACAATATTGAGCATTTGTATAACACTTTAAGGTTTGCAAAGCTCTTTATTATCTCATGTGATCTCTTGGAGGTAGGTGCTATTATTAGCCCCCTTTTACAGATGAGGAAACTGAGGCACAGAGCAGTTAAATGGCTTGCCCAGGGTTACCCAGCTAGTGTCTGAGGCAGGATTTCCTGATTCCAAGTGCAGTGCTTGTCCACTGTGCTCCCAGTAATACGTAGCACTGAATATTAAATACTTCTCTCAGCATAGTGTTAGAGCCATTAAGGGATATCTTTGATATAGAGAACTCCCAGGTGAGGAAAGGCCCTCTGCCAAAGCAGGTTCTCCTCCTTCTTGGCAATTTGGAATTTTAGCAAGTTGGGGACAGACTCAATTGAGCAACGATTCTCAAATCTTTGTGGTCTCAGGACCCCTTTACCCTCTTAAAAATTATCGAGGACTCTCTCAAAGAGCTTTTGTTTATGTGAGTCACATTTATTGATATTTACCATGTTAGAAATAGTTATAATAGTGAGCATTTGTGTAGCACTTTAAGGTCTGCAAAGCACTTCACAAGTATGATTTCATTTGGTCCTTGGGAAGTAGGTTCTGTTTATTATTCCCTTTTACAGATGAGGAAACTAAGGCAAACAGAGATTAAGTGACTTGCCCAGGGTTACACATCCAACAGAGGGGCTTGGCATTGGAGTGATGAGGTCCTTCTTTCACTGTGTTGATGTCTGCAGGAGCTCTTCATTTGCCCAGCGAAGAGCAGGTCATCAATTCTTTTATTTTGGCGGGGGGGGGGGGTCATCAATTCTTGCCTCATTATAATGATAATTTCATTCTTCAAAAGATGTAGAAGCAATATGAGTACTTCCTATTTGGGACTTGATTTTACTGCAACCGGGGCTACAGTAGAAAAAGATGAGGATCTGTCAGGTGTGTGTGTGTGTGTGTGTGTGTGTGTGTGTATGCGCACGCAAATGACCACTCTGTCATAAGGTTTGTGGTAAAGAAGGAAAGGAAAAGCAGAAATAGTCTGATATAGATTTTAGAAGAGAAGATTTGAAAAGAGTCTGAGAAAAGAATTGGTAGGATTTAATAGCTTAATAATCTGCAGAGGAAGTCAGCCAGGGAATGGGAGGCTCTTAGGGATGAAATTCCGAAAAGTCAAGGGGAAATTATTCCAGGGAAGAATAAAATGAGAAAGTGCCTAAAAAGATTGATGTGAACGTACAGGAAACTCATTGACCAGCCCAGATTTTTTAAAAGTAGAAGCAGGGTCAGGTTCCTGACAATAAATAACAAAAGAGGAATATGTTAAGAATGGTGGTTTGGCTTCACTAGGAACAAGTCATGCCAGACTAACCCTACTGCCTTTTTTGGGATAGGGTTACACTAGAATGTCACACAAAGGGAATGCTTCAGGTATAGTTGACCTACATTTCAGCAAAGCATTTGATAAGGTTTCTCATGCTTTATGTCCCACATGAGTAATACTGTACAAGGGGATTGTTGGCTTCCAATCCCGAGATTCTGGGATCCTATTAGCCAGATTTGTGCCCCACTTTATTTGTCTTCTAGGAATTCTTAACCTGGGGTCCTTGAGCCTTTTAATATTTGATAACTATCTTTCACTATAATTGGCTTCCTTCGCCAGCCTAACACTTTATTTCGCACATTTAGAAACCCTATTCTGAGAAAGGGTGCGTGGATTTCAGACTGCTAAAGGCACCCAGGACACAGAAAATGGGAAGGACCTGAGGTAGTAAATGAAGGGATTGGACCAGACCCCTTCTAATGTCTCTTCTGACTTTAAAATTCTCTGGTTCTAGCATCTTTCAGGACCCCATTTGGATGTGTCCTGCTTTACCTGGGTGGCATTAGTGGACAGAGCACTGGACTTGAAATGAGGAAAACCTGAGTTCAAATCCTTGTTAACTGTTTGTCTCTAGGGCCATAGATTCCCAAAGTAGGCCATACCATCCGCTGGTGGGTTGGTGCTGGAATGATCCAGGTACAATCTGGGGACATTGAATAAAAATAAGGGAACAGTGGAAGCCTAAGGAAAGAAGATAAGAAAATTTTGAAAAACTGTTCATACAGGTTTCATCTGTTGTGTAACAGGATTAAAGTCATAGTGATTACAATATTTTCCAATTTATTTATCTAATTATTTATATTCATTATATATTCTATTCTATTCTATTACATTATATTACATTACATTATGTTATATCATATTAATAAATTATTTATATCTAATAATTTATATTTTTATATCTAATATATTATTTATATATTTATAAATATACGAATTATATATATGTTTATATTTAATATATTAATATCTACCAATTTATCTAATTATTTATTTATTTTCCAAATAAACACACAAAATGCAAGTTATAACCCATCAGTGGTCAAGTCTGCTGAAAGGTCTTAACAAGCAAGTGTTGGCAGGCAAGACTGTCACACATTGTCAGAAATCCAGCTTGCATCGGTAGAAATATGTACAAGTAATGACTTGTTTACAATACGATGCTATAAGGTTATAAGATGTAATATTGCATCAGCAAAATTTCAACACAGGAAAACAACCCACAAATTTGCAATAAATTATTAAATTAAATTTAAGATGCGTCATTTAAAAAAATTTAATATTTTTTGACATGATGCAAATTTCAAAAAAATTGTTAAAGGGTTAAAGAAAGTAGATTTCCACTGAGTAAATTTTGGTCTAGGTAAATCACTTCAGCTCTTTTAGCTTGAGTTTCCTCATCAGTAAAATGAGGATAATCACAGCATCTACCCCCCACGGCTATTGTGAGGATCAGATGAGATAATATGCTTGAAGGTCCTTGCAAGTTTTATAATTCTGCATAAATGCTAGCTGTTATTACTGTATGTTCCTAAGAGTTTGCATAGTGGAATCCATTTTTAACTTCCCATTGGAGCATCAAAAGGACCTTACCAGGAGTATTTTTAAAAGCATTTTAATGCAAATATTCCCTCCACAAACCAATGTGTCATTTATTGGGAATAACCTGCATTTTCTTAGCTGATAAACCTCTTTGTTACTATCTTAAGAAGAGATTTTCTGGTCACCCATCATGTGTCACCTTTTTCTCTTTCTATAAAGACTTTTCCTTGTTGCTCAGTCACTCAGTGAAACCAGACCCCTCACATTTTATTCTTAAAAACTAACATCATCAGAACTGTCTCTATTCTCCAGAGGACCGATCAGCTCACGAGGAGGTGGCTTTGCTTGGGGATTTTAAGAGTGTTACTAACATCTGCCGGACAGATTGCTCCTTAGGGGTTTCCAAAGCTCTCCTCAGGAGGCAGACAGGGCATCTCAGGTCATGCCTTGGCTTTCTACTAACTGGCAATTCAAAAATCGGCAGAAACCAAAGGGACCGACAATGAGTCTCAGTAAGTTTACAGAACGGTTGTAAATGCCCAAGTCGTTTCAGGGTGCTGGATGGAACTCCAATTATACACAGAAAAAGCAGATGCCTTTCTACTTCTGTTAATTATTTCCTGTTTGTCCTGCATGTAGTTTATTTATATTTACTTGTTTGCTTATTGTGTTTCCTATTACACTGATAGAGGGCAGGGACTGTCTTTTGCTTCTGTTCTCTATACCCAGTGTTTAGCACAGTGCCTGGCACACAGTATGCACTTGTTCACTTGATAAGTACAAGGCAAAGAATCAGTTTAATTTCTTAGAGGCTGCTTAAAACTGAAATACAATGTCTGTCAGTCAGTCAATAAGCACGTATTAAGTACCTACTATGTGCTGAGCTCTGTGCTAAGCATTGGGGATACCAAGAAAGGCAAAAAAAAACACTGTCCCTGCCCTCAGGAGTTCGCAGTTTAATGGAAGAGGTAACATGGAAGCAATTACATACAAATAAGTCTTAAACTCAATGAGCATTAAGCGACCACCTTCACTGCCTTGGGACATCAAGGTGGTACAATGGATAGAGCGCTAGGTCTGGAGCCAGGAAGACCTGAGTTCAAATCCAGCCTCTGAACCTTACTTACACTCAGTCACTCAACCCTGTTTGCCTCAGTTTCTTCATCTTTAAAATGAGCTGGAGAAGGCAATGGCAAACCACTCCAGCATCTCTGCCAAGAAAACCCCAAATAGGGAGTCAGATGTGACTGAAAAATGACTAAAATTCAGTGTGCCTGGCCCTGTACTAACCTCTTAGGGGTGTGTGTGTGTGTGTGTGTGTGTGTGTGTGTGTGTGTGTGTGTGTGTTTTAGTATTAGAAAAAGACCTCCAAGGCCTTCTGGCCAAATTCTGTCATTTTCACATAAGAAAACCTAGGCCCAAAGTTGCTTCTATTTTCTTCAGGAGGTTGTGGATAGAGAGCTGGCCTTAAGTCAGCTTGAGTCAGTCTTGTCCTGCCTCTGACGCCAGCTGCAAACCTCAGTTTCCTCATTGATAAGATGCCCCAGACTAGCACCAATATATTCCCCTAACATTTTACAAGTCCCTACAGGAGGTGAAGTTACTTTGGCAAATATGTTAGGTACAAGGAGACCTTGACCCTGAGGTAGCTCCTGTCTTAGATAGGAAGGCTTACGCTTGTTAAATGTGTGATCAAAGGATCTCTTATCTCGAGCAGGAAGGCGGGCTAATCTAACCCTCCCCTTTTACAGATGAGGAAACCAAGGCCCATAGATAATTTGCCTAAGATCATTCAGATACTAAGTAGAAGAGCCAGGATTCAAATCCAGATGGTCAGACTCCAAATCCCTGGTTACTTTATTCTTCTTGCTCAAACAGGAGCCCAAGACTGGAAGGCCTGGCCAGCTTATGGCTTATAAAATAAAGATGTAGTTTGATATACCCGGCAGATCCTGATAAAACTGTTACCATCCGTTTGCTGTCAGGATACAGGGACTTGTTCCTCCGCTTGCCATCGAGGTATCAGAAGTTGTATTTTGGTTGTCAGGGATGGGACCAGGGGTGTAGGTTGCAGGCTCGGCTGGTAGATATCAATTTCTATAATTCCACCCTGGAGAAAGGAAACAGAAGGTGAGGTTAAGAGCAACTGGGTATGGCTTTCCATCGTCACCAAAAATAGTAATCTGCTTGATACTTCAGCTAAAGTGGTCCATCCCCTCCCAGAGACCTGGTACTTTTCTACTTTTGTGCTCTTGCTTGGATTAACTTCTTAAAGAAGCCTATTCACTGAATGGGCATTACCTCACTCAAAGTGAGAACCTGAAAATCCTTAGCGTGAAAGGGCCAGCGTCTCCCACTGCACCCTGGGCCATCTCTAGTCCTTCTAGTGAATATCAGGCCACTGGACCCAGATGGCTCTGGAGGAGAAAGTAAGGCTGGTGACCTTGCACAGCCCTCCCTCACTCAAATCAAAGTCAACTGCAAGTCATGTCATTATCTCCTTGAAGTCACGGTCCTCTTCAAGAACAAAGGACAAACACAACAACTCTTGCTTGGACTGTTTTCTTCACCTAAAATTAGAATGTAAGCTTCTTGAGGGCAGAGGTAGCCTTTCTTTTTACTTGTAATTGTATCTCCAACACTTAGTACAGAGTCTGGCACATATTAATATGCAGCTCTGCCTCACTTAAATCCAATGCACTTGCAAGTCAAGATCTCACCCTCGTGATGTCATTGGTCCTCTTCGAGAGCGAAGGATGAACAACAACAACAAATGATGACAATCACCTATAATACTCCCCTCCTGCTTGAATCTTACTTATCCTTTAAGATCCAGCTCAGATCCCAGCTCTCTGTGAAATCCTCCTTGACAGTTTCCACCCGAAGTGCCCTCTTCCTCCTGAGACTTCCCCAGAACTTATTAGGTACTTATTAGACTTGAAATCTAGTCCATGGGATCCTACCTAGCCTTCTTCTGAATCCTTTCTAATTGGCTCTGCCCGTATCTAGGATTCATGTATAACAGGGGTTGGATCAGATCTACAGGAATGGGGAGCCTGCAACCTCAAGGCCACATGTGGCCTTCTAGGTCCTTGGGTGTGGCCCTTTTGGCTGAGTCCAAGTTTTGTAGAACAAATCCTTTCATTAAAGGGATCTGTTCTGTGAAGTTGGATTCAGTCAAAGGGCTGTACTTGAGGACCTAGAGGGCCACAGGTGGCCTCGAAGCTACAGATTCCCCACCCCTGGATTAGAGTATGCTTCATGGAGCATGTCCTCAAACAACAACTCCTTTTCCACCTGGAGGTACTCATTTTGGACTCTGACTTTTCCATCATGCTCCCATGCCAGGAACCTTTCTCCCACCTTTTCAGCTTTCTTTTTCATATTGCCTTCTCCCATTAGATTATTAAGCTCCTTGGGGGCAGGGACTGTCTTTTTTGTATTAGTATCCCCAGTACTTAGCACAGTGCCTCATGCATGGTGATGTTGTTCAGTCATGTCCGACTCTTCATGACCCCATTTGGGGTTTTCTTGGCAAAGATACTAGAATGGTTTTGCCATTTCCTTCTGCAGCTCATTTTACAGATGAGGAAACTGAGGCAAACAGGGTGAAGTAACTTGCCCAGGGTCACACAGTTAGGAAGTGTGTGAGGCCAGATTTGATGAGTCTTCTTGATTCCAGGCCTGGAACTCTATCCACCGCACTACAAAGTTGCCCTGGCACATGGTAGGCAATTAATAAATGTTTATTGACTATTGGCATGGGGCCAATCCCATGGAGTATGCCTTAGGCTCCCTTGGCAACTTCCAAGGGCTTCCAAGTCCTTCAAAGCTGAAGGACCTGCTGCTTTGGGATGATGCAACACATCCTGAATGGTCCCTTGGAACCCTCTGCCCTGTGATTGTCTGGGGGTGGGGAGAAGGGGAAAGGTTACATCTTCAGAGCTTGGCCACTGAACCAGGAAGAGTCATTTACATAGTAGACTTTGAAAGGAATGATTCCTCTGGCTTTCTCTCTTCCTTCCTCTTTGTGTCTATATCCAACTGGAGACTATAAGTCTGTATTGATTGATAGCTCCTGCCTGGACTCTCTCTAACCAATGAATTCATGAACTACTGGATGGGACATCTCCTAGTGGCAAGTAGTTCAATTGCAATTTATGAAGGGGGCAGAGAAAGAAATCCCCTCTTCCCTCTCCTACTGTGCTGCTGTGGTATAGGCACAGGAGCCAAATTCAACACTCTTCTGATTCTGAACTTTCAATTGGTCCACTGACTCCAGTGTTGGCACACTAAGCTTTTTAAGGGTGTCCAAGGCCAATTTTTAGCTAATCAATCCCAAACTCCCTTTCTAATTCAGCTGAGGAATCTGGCCTCAGACACTTCCTACCTGTGTGACCCTAGGTAAGTCCCTTAACCCTATTTGCCTCAGTTTCCTCATTTGTAAAATGAGCTGGAATAGGAAATGGCAAAACACTCAGGTATCTCTGCCAAGAAAATCCCAGATGGGGTCAGACAGTCAGACATGCCTGAAATGACTGAAATATAACAACCCTCTACATGTGAATACTCAAGCTTTCCTCTTCTCTACTCTAAACTCCAGGACAGTTTTCTATCATTTTTTCTATGCTTTCTATTATACCAAGTTTTCCATCATTTCTGTTCTAGTGGACACAGTCTTTCCTGTTAGAGTTAGATCTGGTTCTTAGATGACCTCACACGAGTATGCCTTCCCGCCTCCCCCGCCCCCATTCTTTAACAGAACAACAGCCAAAACCTGAACTCAACAAACACCAAACAAAACCAGCTTTCCCATACTCTTAGAACAAGAGATGACAGTACATGGAATAGGGGTTCTCTATTATGAAGACAGAGCTTGCTTTTATGTTTAAGTACATCATAGATTCTACATGTAATTGTCAAAGCTGTCCTACTGGTCTGTGATTCCTGCTAGATTTCCTTCTATTCTCTTCTCTTTTTTTTGGTAGGGGGAACCTTTATATCCCCCTTCCATGTCTTACAATCCACATACCTTCTTAACATACAATGCTACCCTATGCTCCATTTTATTCATCCTGTTTCTTTTGGTTAAGTTATACCCAGACAGAACCATGGTCCAGTCATGACTCTCCCCACCCCCAAGTACCTCAGTGATATCTGTGAGATCACAGTTACCTCCTTGAGATCTCTAGCTCATCTGGATTAATCTTTGGTTATCTGTGCGTAGACATGGGAAGCCATAGGGTTTACAACCGGATCATTCCTTGGATTTTATATGCTATGAACTGCTAGGTATCTCAACTGCTCAAGTCTTCTTCCTTCACTGTAGTTAATACTTAGGAGGTAGGGCCTGGATCTGTGATTTCATTGGTAAAGATAATTCTTGGGTCAGGAATCTCCCTCCACCAGTTCAGGGTGCCATCTTCTCTGTAATTTATTATCCTAGAGAGTGGACTAGATGGTCAAATGACTTGCCCAGGGTCACACAGCCAGGATGTATCTATAAAAATACAGTCTTTTTCCTCCCCCGTCCGGTTTAGTCTTTAGGTAATCTAATCTTCTAAATCATATTTTCAAAACACCAGGCAGACTTATTCTTTTTTTTTTAAATTTATTTAATATATATAGTTTTCAGCATTGATTTTCACAAAAGTTTGAATTACAAAATTTTCCCCCGTTTCTACCCTTCCCCCACTCCAAGATGGCGTATATGTTCCCCTGTTCCCCAGTCAGCCCTCCCATCTGTCACCCCACTTCCCTGCCATCCCCCTTTCCCTTCTCCTCTTGTAGGGCAAGATAAATATCTATGCCCCATTGCCTGTGTATCATATTTCCTAGTTGCATGAAAAAACTTTTTTGTTGTTGTTGTTTTTGAACATCTGTTTTTTAAAACTTTGAGTTCCAAATTCTCTCCCCTCTTCCCTCCCCACCCACCCTCCCTAAGAAGGCAAGCAATTCAACATAGGCCACATGCGTATCATTATGTAAAACCCTTCCACAATACTCATGTTGTGAAAGATTAACTATATTTTGCTCCTTCCTAACCTATCCCCCTCTACTGAATTTTCTCCATTGACCCTGTCCCTTTTCGAAAATGTTTGTTTTTGATTACCTCCTCCCCCTATCTGCCCTGCCTTCTCTTGTCCCCCTCTTTTATCCTCTTCCCCCTACTTTCATGTGGGGTAAGATACCCAATTGAGTGTGTATGGTATTCCCTCCTCAGGTCAAATCCGATGAGAGCAAGATTTACTCATTCCCTCTCACCTGCCCCCTCTTCCCTTCCTACAGAACCACTTTCTCTTGCCACTTTTATGCAAGATAATTTACCCCATTCTATCTCTCCCTTTCTCCTTCTCTCAATATATTCCTCTCATCCCTTAAATTGATTTTTTTAGATATCATCCCTTCATATTCAACTCACCCTGTGCCCTTTGTGTGTGTGTGTGTGTGTGTGTGTATGTGTGTGTATATACCTACACACACACATATACACATACATAGACACACACATATGTATACACACACACACACACACACACATATATATGCATATTCCTTTCAGCTACTATGATACTGAGGTCTCATGAATCAGTCATATCATCTTTCCATGTAGGAATGTAAACAAAACAGTTCAACTTTAGTAAGTCCCTTGTGATTTCTCTTTCTTGTTTACCTTTCCATGCTTCTCTTGATTCTTGTGTTTGAAAGTCAAATTTTCTATTCAGCTCTGGTCTTTTCACTGAGAAAGCTTGAAAGTCCTCTATTTTATTGAAAATCCATATTTTGCCTTGGAGCATGATACTCAGTTTTGCTGGGTAGGTGATTCTTGGTTTTAATCCTAGCTCCATTGACCTCTGGAATATCATATTCCAAGCCCTTCGGTCCCTTAATATGGAAGCTGCCAGATCCTGTGTTATTCTGATTGTTTTTCCACAATATTCAAATTGTTTCTTTCTGGCTGCTTGCAGTATTTTCTCCTTGACCTGGGAGCTCTGGAATTTGGTGACAATATTCCTAGGAGTTTTCTTTTTGGGATATATTTGAGGAGGCAATCTGTGGATTCTTTCAATTTCTATTTTACCCTCTGGCTCTAGAATATCAGGGCAATTCTCCTTGATAATTTCTTGAAAGATGATATCTAGGCTCTTTTTTTGATCATGGCTTTCAGGTAGTCCAATAATTTTTTCAATTATCTCTCCTGGATCTATTTTCTAGGTCAGTGGTTTTTCCAATGAGATATTTCACATTGTCTTCCATTTTTTCATTCCTTTGGTTCTGTTTTATAGTATCTTGATTTCTCATAAAGTCACTAGCTTCCACTTGCTCCAATCTAATTTTTAAGGTAGTATTTTCTTCAGTGGTCTTTTGGACCTCTTTTTCCATTTGGCTAATTCTGCCTTTCAAGGCATTCTTCTCCTTATTGGCTTTTTGGAGCTCTTTTGACATTTGAGTTAGTCTATTTTTTAAAGTGTTGTTTTCTTCAATATTTTTTTCAGTATTTTTTTGGGTCTCCTTTAGCAAGTCATTGACTTGTTTTTCATGGTTTTCTTGCATCATTCTCATTTCTCTTCCCAATTTTTCCTCTACTTCTCTAACTTGCTTTTCCAACTCTTTTTTGAGCTCTTCCATGGCCTGAGACCAGTTCATGTTTTTCTTGGAGGCTTTTGGTGTAGGCTCTTGGACTTTGTTGACTTCTTCAGGCCGTATGTTTTGGTCTTCTTTGTCACCAGAGAAGGATTCCAAAGTCTGAGACTGAATCTGGGTGTGTTTTCGCTGCCTGGCCATGTTCCCAGCCAACTTACTTGACCGTTGAGTTTTTCGTTGGGGTATGACTGCTTGTAGAGCAAAGAGTACTTTGTTCCAAGCTTGAGGGGATGTGCCGTTGATTTCAGAGCTATTTCTATACAGCCAGCTCTGCCACGCCAGCACTCCTCCTTCCCCAAGAACCGCCAACCCGGACTGGACTTAGATCTTCAGCAGGCTCTTCACTCCTGCTCTGATCCACCACTTAATTCCTCCCACCAGGTGGGCCTGGGGCCGGAAGCAACTGCAGCTGAACTTCTGTAGCTGTCTTACCTCCGCTGCGGTGGCTGAACCGCAAACTCCTTCCACTCCCACAGCTTTTCCCACTAACCTTGTCCACTGTCTTTGGTGTTTGTAGGTTGAGAAGTCTGGTAACAGCCGCAGCTCACTGATTCAGGGCGCTAGGGCACACTCCGCCCAGCTCCTGGTCTGGTTGGTCTGTGCCGCTCACGTTGGGCTCTGTGCCACTCCCCTCCATTCCCAGCTCCCAGCTCCGTGGGCAAAAGACCTCACCCAGCAACCATCCAGGCTGTCCTGGGCTGGAGCCCTGCTTCCCTCTGTTGTTTTGTGGGTTCTGCAGTTCTAGAATTGGTTCAGAGCCATTTTTTATAGGTTTTTGGAGGGACTTGGCGGGGAGCTCACGCTAGTCCCTGCTTTCCAGCCGCCATCTTGGCTCCGCCCACCGAGGGACTTCTCTTGTTCCATTTGGCCCCAGAGAGCAGAAAGAAGAGCCAGTCCTATTATGGTATATTCAGAAATGGTTGAGTAGGATTAATGTGAGGAAAAACTTACTGACAATTATGACTATCCCTAAGCAAAAGGGGCTGTCTCAAGAGGTGGTGGGCTCACCTTCATTATGGTTCTTCAAAGAAAGGTTGGATGGTCATTTGTTAGGGAAGTTTTAGAAAGAATTCTCAGTTTGGATGGGACAAGATGTCCCCTGAGGCTTCTGCTAACTCTGTGATTTTATCTCTACATTTCTATAACACTTTTAACTTTGAATCATAGAATCATAATTTTTTTAGAGTTGGAAGCAACTTCAGAGGTCATCTCATTTTGCTGGCAAAGAAATTGAAGAGTAAAGAGGTCAAGTGGCTGAACAAAGGTCATATAAGTAGGATAATTGTCAGAGGCACCATTTGAATCAAGAACTCCCATTCCAGTTTTTTTTTAAAGAATTGTCATGCATATTGTCTTATTTTATCTCCATAATCTCCCTGTGACAGTGACTTAGTTTGGGAATTCATAGGACTTTTAGGGGCAGAAGAAGTGATTAGATGCTTCTATCCACTTTCCCTACTATTTAGTAGCAAATGCTTTCTAAATGAATAATTCCATGGTAAACCAGTGGCAATACCAAAGAAATAAAAGACAGCTTATGTACAAAACTATATAGAGATTTATTAAAGACCAATTTATAACCAGCAGGAGCTTCAATCAGGAATCAAAGATAGAAGACAACAAGCATTTCGATTTTCTTTCAGATGTATGTAGAAGAAAGAAGGATCTTGATTTGGGCCTGCAGGTTGTCTTACATTCATCATCTGTGACATGCAAGCTCCAGGATCTACAGGTCCATTATGAGATACAGCAGCCAAAGCCAGCTTCCAAGCTTTTGCACGATTTATAGAATAAGTCCTACCATGACATGCATTAATGATGTGCGAGTTTTCTCAGTTCTTAGGGATTCTAAAGGAATAAGTCGTGGAGAAATGAGGTGTGAACTGTTGCTACTGCTCCAAAATCAACATTTGAGGGATCTCTGAGTATCATAACTGATGGAGGGGAGTGAAGGAAGATGAAAGGCAGGAGGCATGGGGTGCAGGGCTCTGGCTAACCTCATGGTTGACCCTAGGGAAGTGGAGGCTTGCTTTCATGGCCTTGGTTTGGAGTCAGTGAGACTTTTCTTCTCTCTGCAATTTCAGGGCTGGAGGTAGTGAATAATGACAGTCAAAAGGATTAAAAGATGCCAGTATGTTTTTACATGGCCCAAATTCCTTAATGCTTCGCTTTCTCAGGCCAGTATCTAAACTGTCAAGTATGGTAGTTTTTTTTGATGCACCAAGAAGTCTAACATTCGTTCACAGCTTTTGTTTAGTACTTCATATATAGGAATGTCTTAATAAGATTGATAATAATAACAGCCAGCATTTAAATAGCATATTAAGGTTTACAAAAAGCTTTACAAATATTATCGCATCTTATTCTCACAACAATCCTGGGAGATAGGGAAGTGTTATTATTATCCCCACTTTACAGATAAGTAAACTGAGGCAGACAGAGGTTTAGTGACTCTCCCAGGCTCACACTGCTAGGAAAAATATACAAGGGCAGATTTAAACTTAGGTCTTTCTGACTTCAAGTCCAGAGCTCAATTCATTTCACCACTTATATACTACCAGTGTGCAAAGACAGACAAGGGGCTATATGGCTGCCAAGACTGATAAGCTAGACAGGTATACAGAAGCTAAGGGAAGCTGAGCTTAGGGCCAGATAAGTAGCTGCCAAACTGTCAGAGCAGGGACTAGAACCCAAGTCTCCTAACTCTTAATCTATTGTTGTGTATCTTGATACATACAGAGCGTCAAGGCAGGAAAGCATGTTTCCTCTTCCCGATCTTAATGTAGACCTTTAGACGGATGAATCTTTAGAAGAATAACGGCGAGGAGCTCTGATGCTCCAGTTATATCTGTTAGGACTCCTGAAGCCAGCATACTTTGCGTTCTTCTTGGGAAAGCGTTTCCGGATCTTCCACCGGCAACAGCTGGGCATGATAGCAAAGCCAGCCATATCCTCAGAGCCAAAGCGCCAGTCAATATAGCGCCTGTATGCACAGTGACGGAGCTGGTCGTTCAAGGAGACCGCCTCCACCTCCAGCAAAGGGTCTTGGTAGAGCAAGATGAAGCGCAGCGTGGACTTGGAGAGGACCAGCTCCTCAAAAATGGCTGAGGTGGTGATGCAGGGACCCTCTGTCCTGCGACAGCAGAGCTCCTCTGTGAACCTGCTGCTGTCTGAGAGTTGGGATGGACGGCAATGTCCACAGCGGCACCACTCAGGTCTCGAATGTGATGGACAACCTGGCTCTTCTTCAGGAAGCTGCATTTCTTCTGGAGATACAGGGCTGGGGCTGGTCTCAGGATGTGGTGATGGGGACAGCTTGTCCAAACCTATGAAATCCTTTTGGGGTCTCTGCAAATGACAAGGTTCCAGGCTCATTTAAATGACATATCCACATCCAACTACTTACAGGAACCTGTGGCCTCTATACCAGTTTGGATTCAGTCAAAGGGCTGCACCCGAGGACGTAGACGGCCACATGTGGCCTTGCCCAAAGGTTCTCCACCCCTGGCTAAGGAGGTGAGATTCTCCGCTTGTACTTACTTAAGAGGTAAGGGAGCTGAATTCCTCACCTGCCTCCTTACAGACGCAAATCAATTTCATTTGATTAGACAACCATTTATTAAATTCAAGGTACCATGCTAGGTGCTAGAGAAGAAAAATGACAGGCTCTCCCCACTTCTTTGCAGAGGTGGAGGACTGTAGTGCTGAACACTTCATATAATGTCAGACTTTTCCAATGTATTGTTCAGTTTTGCTCAATTGATTTCCCCCCCCCCCCTTTTTCCATGCTTATTTGTTGATGTGGGGATAGATTATCCCTGCACAATCAGACAGTACATTCTTTGTACTTGGGTCTCCAATGCCTAGCAGAGTGCCTGACATATAGTAGGCATTTAATAAACACCTGTTAGTTATTTGATTGATTCTCAGTTAAGAAGAAAAGGAAAAAAAAATCCTATGCACCACAAACCTAAGTGGTTTAACTTACTGGAACTTCTTCGCCCTCTACATCTTGCAAACTTTTCCTTAGTGAATCTTGATTTATCATCCTAATGTTCGGCTCATCCACAAAGGAAACATACTTTAATGTCTAGGATATAAAAGGTAAGAAAAAAATGATCTATTAATAATTACAAACACGACAGGGGGTGGAGCCAAGATGGTGGCTGGAAAGCAGGGACTAACGTGAGCTCCCCGCCAAGTCCCTCCAAAAACCTATAAAAAATGGCTCCGAACCAATTCTAGAACTGCGGAACCCACAGAATAGCAGAGGGAAGCAGGGCTCCAGCCCAGGACAGCCTGGATGGTTGCTGGGTGAGGTCTTTTGAGCATGGATCTGGGAGCGGAGCAGAGCGGAGCAGAGCCCAGCATGGGCCGTGTGGACCAACCAGACCAGAAGCCGGGTGGAGTGTGCCCTAGTGCCCTGAATCAGTGAGCTGTGGCAGTTGCCAGACTTCTCAACCCACAAACATCAAAGATAACAGAGAAGAACTGCAGAACCCACAGGATAGTGGAAGGGGGCAGGGCTCTAGCCCAGGACAGCCTGGATGGTCTCTGGGTAAGGTCTATCCTGCATGGAGCAGGGAGCGGAGCACAGCAGAGCCCAGCATGGGCCGTACGGACCAACCAGACCAGGAGACGGGCGGAGCGTGCCCTAGTGCCCTGAATCAGTGAGCTGCAGCATTTACCAGACTTCTCAACCCACAAACACCAAAGACAACAGAAAAGGTTAGTGGGAAAAGCTGCTGGAGACAGAGTGAAAAAAGGAGTTCGTAGTTCAGCCACCACCCTGGGGGCAATGGAGGTGGGGCAGCTACAGACTACAGCTGCAGTTGCTTCCGGCCCCAGGCCCACTTGGTGGGAGGAATTAAGTGGTGGATCAGAGTAGGAGTGAAGAGCCTGCTGAAGATCTAAGTCCAGTCCGGGTTGGCGGTTCTTGGGGAAGGAGGAGTGCTGGTGTGGCAGAGCTGGCACATCCCCCCAAGCTTGGAACATAGTTCTCTTCACTCTACAAGCAGTCATACCCTGCTGAAAAACTCAAGGGTCAAGTAAGTTGGTTGGGAACATGTCCAGGCAGCGAAAACGCACCCAGATTCAGTCTCAGACTTTGGAATCTTTCTTTGGTGACAAAGAAGACCAAAACATACAGCCAGAAGAAGTCAACAAAGTCAAAGAGCCTACAACAAAAGCCTCCAAGAAAAACATGAACTGGTCCCAGGCTATGGAAAAGTTCAAAAAAGATTTGGAAAAACAAGTTAGAGAAGTAGAGGAAAAATTGGGAAGAGAAATGAGAATGATGCAAGAAAACCATGAAAAACAAGTCAATGACTTGCTAAAGGAGACCCAAAAAAAAAATACTGAAAAATATACTGAAGAAAACAACACCTTAAAAATAGACTAACTCAAATGGCAAAAGAGCTCCAAAAAGCCAATGAGGAGAAGAATGCCTTGAAAGGCAGAATTAGCCAAATGGAAAAGGAGGTCCAAAAGACCACTGAAGAAAACACTACCTTAAAAATTAGATTGGAGCAAGTGGAAGCTAGTGACTTGATGAGAAATCAAGATATTATAAAACAGAACAAAAGGAATGAAATAATGGAAGACAATGTGAAATATCTCATTGGGAAAACTATTGACCTGGAAAATAGATCCGGAAGAGATAATTTAAAAATTATTGGACTACCTGAAAGCCATGATTAAAAAAAGAGCCTAGATATCATCTTTCAAGAAATTATCAAGGAAAAGTGCCCTGATATTCTAGAGCCACAGGGCAAAATAGAAATTGAAAGAATCCATCAATCGCCTCCTCAAATAGATCCCAAAAAGAAATCTCCTAGGAATGTTGTTGCCAAATTCCAGAGCTCCCAGATCAAGGAGAAAATACTGCAAGCAGCCAGAAAGAAACAATTTGAGTATTGTGGAAACACAATCAGAATAATACAAGATCTGGTTGCTTTTACATTAAGAGATTGAAGGACTTGGAATACGATATTCTGGAGTTCAATGGAGCTAGGATTAAAACCAAGAATCACCTACCCAGCAAAACTGAGTATCATGCTCCAAGGCAAAATATGGATTTTCAATAAAATAGAGGACTTTCAAGCTTTCTCAGTGAAAAGACCAGAGCTGAATAGAAAATTTGACTTTCAAACACAAGAATCAAGAGGAGAATGAAAAGGTAATCAAGAAAAAGAACAGGAAAAAGAAATTGCAAGGGACTTACTAAAATTGAACTGTTTTGTTTACATTCCTATGTGGAAAGATGATGTGTATGATACATGAGACCTCAGTATCATAGTAGCTGAAAGGAATATGCATATATATGTATGCATATTTATATATACATATATGTGTGTCTATGTATGTGTATATGTAGGTGTATGTGTATATGTATATAGACAGAGGGCACAGGGTGAGTTGAATATGAAGGGATGATATCTAAAAAAATAAAATCAAATTAAGGGATAAGAGAGGAATATATTGAGAGAGGGAGAAAGGGAGAGATAGAGTGGGGTAAATTATCTTGCATAAAAGTGGCAAGAAAAAGTGGTTTTCTAGGAAGGGAAGAGGGGGCAGGTGAGGGGGAATGAGTGAATCTTGCTCTCATCGGATTTGACCTGAGGAAGGAATACCATACACACTCAATTGGGTATCTTACCCCACAGGAAAGAAGGAGGAAGAAGATAAAAAAGGGGGGACGATAGAAGGGAGGGCAGACGGGGAGAGGAGGTAAAAACAAACACTTTCAAAAAGGGACAGGGTCAAGGGAGAAAATTCAATAAAGGGGGACAGGTTAGGAAGGAGCAAAACATAGTTAATCTTTCACAATATGAGTGTTGTGAAAGGATTTTACATAATGATACGCATGTGGCCTATGTTGAATTGCTTGCCTTCTTAGGGAGGGTAGCTGGGGAGGGAAGAGGGGAGAGAATTTAGAACTCAAAGTTTTAAAAACAGATGTTCAAAAACAACAACAACAAAAAAGTTTTTGCATGCAACTAGGAAATAAGATACACAGGCAAGAGGGCATAGAAATTTACCTTGCCCTACAAGAGAAGAAGGGAAAGGGGGATGGGAGGGGAGAGGGGTGACAGATGGGAGGCCTGACTGGGGAACGGGGCAACTAGAATATATGCCTTCTTGGAGTGGGCAGGAGGGTAGAAATGGTGAGAAAATTTGTAATTCAAACTCTTGTGAAAATCAATGCTGAAAACTAAATATATTAAATAAATTAAATATAAAATGAAAAAAATAAGAAACAAGCATCTAGGACAGGACTGTCCAACTTTAGGTTATCTTAGGGCCGCATTAAAATAAAATAATTATTTGAGGGCTGCACCCAGAATAAAAAATACAGTACACTAATAGAAAGTGGTGGAACGGGCATCATCAGTACAACAGGCGAAGGTGGGAAGTGCAAAAGCAAACACAAAACAACAAAGCGACAACACAACAGCATAAAGGTAGGTGCATACTAACTAGTCTGCATCGCACAGATAGAACGCATCCCACAGATCAATTGAAAATTCCATGAGATATGTTCCGTCTGTAATACTGCTTAAAAATACCAAAGAAAATTAATATCAATGAGATTATTTATTAGTGATGGAATTAAAAAATCTAATACACATTCCATGGAAATTATTATTTTATTTTTTCCCTTGTGAAAATTAAAACCCAGAGGCAGCCTGCATAAAATCGCACTGCAGCCTGCTGTATTGTGGACAGCCCTGGTCTAGGATGCTAGCTCAGTGGGGTTTTGGAACTGAACAGTTGAACAATTGTGAGCCTAATCTCCTATGGTCCCCAGGGGGTATCAAGGCCCAACCTGTTGGAGGAAACATTTATCTGTATATTCTGTATAACTTTGAAGTATATATTTTTTAGTCTTTAGTGTTTAAACAGAACCAGGGGGCTAGTCACTGGGTCCCCCAAAGGGAGGAACATAACTGGTGAAGGCTTAGGCCAGCCTTAGAGAACAGACTTCCCAGAATGCAGATCGAAGCATACTATTTGCTCTCTCTCTCTTTTTTTTTTGTTTCTTCTTTCTCGTGATTCTTCCCGTTGGTTCTAATTCTTCTTTACATCATAACTAACATGAAAATATGTTTAATATGAATGTATATGTAGAGTCTATATCAGATTGCATGCCGCCCTGAGAAGGGGGAGGGGGAGAAAACTTGGAACTCAAAATCTTATGGAAGTGAATGTTGAAAACTAAAAATAAATTAATTAATATTTTTAAAAAAGAGACTTCTGAACACCTTCAAGATACCTGAAAACCCTGGAGGGCAGGAGGATGAAACAGAATTGGGCTTCCGAGAGTAGGACTAAGAAAGGCAAACCAAATTACAGTGTATTTGTATCCCCAGCCCTTAGCCCAGTGCCTGGCACATAGTAGGTGCTTAATGAAGACTTGTTCTGGGATCTCATCACTATGTACAACATGAAGCCCAAAGAGGAAGGGCTGAATTCTTTGGCTACTGTTTTGCAGCTTCAATCCAACACAGTTGATTCCCTACCCTCAGAGCTCCCCTCTTGGCCAAATTGTGAAACTTGTTTTCCTTATCCTGCTTTCCATTTTTGTTTGAAGCTGCCTTGTGAACAATGGTATAGCCTAAGAGGACTGCTGGCCAAGGTCAGGAGAACAGTCTGTGAGTAAAGAAGAGTGAGGTTCAGTAGCACATAGGATGTCGAACCCAGGACTCTGGTGTCCTTTATGAGGTCAAATCCCCTTCTGAGGCTTACCAGCTTTGTAACCTTGGGCAAGTTACTAAACTTTCCTGGCCCTCAGTTTTCCGAGGGGCTGGACGAGATGACCTTTGAGGTCACTTCTAGGTCCCCATCTATGAGCCTCTGGTACCAACTGGCTTTTTTTTTTAAATCACATCAGTGTTCTGGCATTAAGTTGAGGAAGACAGCAACCCTTACCGACACAGGCTGGCCAATGGTTTCACATTTCCTTTCGTAGTAGTATTCATTGACAGAGCAGGGCTCACAGACCTTACAGCAGGGATAAAACCAAGATCGACAGCAGTTCTTTGTATACATCTGAATAAGAAAATCGATCAACACCGTGGCCTAAGGGAAAAAAAGGAAAAGAAAAGGTTAGAACTCTTCTTGAACCAAAAAGGTTTCAGAAATGTAGAAAATAAACTTTCTTACCAAACCAAAGTAGGAGATAGTGGACCCCATGTACACAATCAGCTGGATAATGTCAAATTTTCCTCCCTTAAATAAAATGGAAAAGGTTATTTTAAATTCAGGATGGTAGCACCTGGGCCCAAACATCCCAACTTCTCTCACTGGATTGTCACGGGGAACACCCATTGAATGACAGAAATTGACAGAGCCATTAAAGGGCTCATGGGAGATGTCACAATGAGGCTAGGTTGACAGACAGGCTGAGAGGGACTAAAAGATTTCCAGGGCTCTGATTTGCATATACCTTGTTCCCATGATCTAGTTTGAATGTATTTGGGCCTGGTAGAAGCTCTGATTTTAGAAGCTCCTTCTGGAGCCAGCCGATCGAAGGAAAGGCTAGCGCTTAATCATGTTTCCTCCAGAAAGTGAAACTTTTGAACCAGCTACCTCCCCACAGATTTGCAAGGTTGTCTTGGCTGGTATCAGCAGGCATAGCATTCTGTTGCCTATGTGCAGATATATTGGGTTCTTGCTTTGGGCATCAGGCATGAGCCTCAGTTAAAAAACTAATTCTGGATGAGGGAATTCTCTTTACTCATTCTGAGAGAACTTCATCTTCGACTCCTAGGTTTACGGAGTAGTCCGAGGACATTAGCCAGGATGTGCCAGTACTAAGACTTGAAACAAGGTCTTGTATGAGCAGTGTTAACATCATCATTATTATTATTCAATAATTATAATATGCTAGCAAGCTTAACAACCACCAGCAGAATTTTCATAAATTCAGACGTTAATTGGGCATGGTAGCCCAGGAATTCTGTGCTTCCAAAGGGCCAAAGCTGATGGAGCGTCCGCTCTAAGTCTGAAGCTAATGTGGTGAGTCACCAGGTGACTTAAGGAGGAGGTGAACCAGCCTGCCTAGCTAAGGAAAATGCAGCAGGTTAAGCTTCCCTGCCCAAAAGTAGTGGAATCAGGCCTGAAAGCACCTGCTGCGCTTCCATCCTAGGACAGATAAGGTGAACCAATCTCAAACAAACAAACAAATGAATAAATGAACAGACAAATAAAGAGATGAATAAACAAACAAATGCATAATCCAAATGTTAGCGTTTTCTTGTAGTCTTTCTTGTAATTATTAATTATAAAGTATTAGGTTGTTTCTTTCCCAGTTTAACTGCATGAGAGCTAACTTGCGATTACTGAGCCAGAAATACCTCTGAGTAGTTCTGTGCATGAGCAGAGAGTATAAGGGGGTGACGGTGGGGGAGCAGGAGATACTTACTGTCCCGAAAACCAGAATGTCAAATTGGATCCCAAAAACTTTGATGAGAGTTCGTTTTTCTCTACCCCCTTCCATATAGTATTTGGCATATCTATGAGAGGTAATGAATTCACAGTTAGAGGCCTCTGGTGATGCAAATATCCTTCTTTGTGTTGTGATAAGACTAGGACCTTGAATCTCAATGGATTTGGGTGATGGGGTCACGCCCAGGTTGGCAAAGGAACTAGACCTCATGGGCGTAGTATAGAAAACTGGATCTGAGATTTGGAGCTGGAAGAGACCTTAAGGTGCCCTTCATTTTACAGATGAGAAAACGGAAGCACTAAGCGGTTAAGTGACTTGCCCAAGGTCACATAGCTAGTAAGTGTCTAAGGCAGGATTCAAACCCATGCCTTCTCCCTTCATCCTTATGGGACCCCTTCATTGGTGAGTTCCTCCCAGAACCTCCATTTTGAGGAAGCCACACTTCTTTCTCCAGACTGCTCACTATGTCCCTCCCTCCCCCATGTGGATACCTCCCCCCATCTCCCTTTTATATGTTGTCTTAACCCATTAGAGTATAAAGTCCTTAAGAGGAAAATTGTCTCTTCCTTCACTCAGTTTATCCCCAGTAATCAGCACGGTGTTTGGCATATACTATGTGCTTAATAAATGCTTATTGACCTGGCTTCCTGACTCTAAGCCCATTGGTCTGGCCACTACTCCACACTGCTAAAATAGAGCATAAGTTCGTGCTTCCACGCGCTCGGGGCCAGTCTCTAGGGTCCCATGAGTCCTTGTAAGGATGAACAATGTTGAGTTGGGATCGGACCCTGCACCGACCTTAGTAAGCCAATCACCAAAGTGTTTAATCGAATTGCGGCCAGTCCTTCTGTTCTCAAATATCCAAGTTGTTTTGCGCTCCCAGGGAAGCCAAGCCCTCGAGAGGGAACGAGATCTAGCGCCTGCTGGTCCGTTCTCTAGCGTGGCTTTGTTCCTCAGGCCCGACTCCAATCCAAACCCGGGCACTGTTCTCAGGGCTTCCACCCCCACGCCCTGCCTCTACTAATCCGAGATCAGCCCCGCTCATCGACTACCCAGCAAGGAGCTGCTTTCTAATTTGGCGTTGACACGCACAAGTCGCTAGCTCTAGGAGGTCATTAAAACCTTCAGAGAACAGGGACACTTAACAATCAAACCCAGCCCTCCTATTACTCTTTGGGAAATAATAGCCTTGCGTGCTAGGCTATCATTAAAGGCTTAGAATAGGAAGGGAGCTCGTCCTTGCCTACCAACCATAGGAGGCTGAGGAGGATACCAACCACATGGAGCGGGGCACACAGGAACAGAAGAAGTCAGCCGGCCCACGGGCATTTATTAAGTGCTTACTGCATGTCAGGCTCTACCGGGTGTCCTAATGACCCTCCTCCGCTGTCTTTGCCAAAAATGGGCAGTTCTAGTCTTTTGACATGGATGATTAATAACGCGTGAGTCATCTGTCACGGAAGGTCAGCTCTACTCGCCCCATCCCCAACCTTGGTCCCCTTTGGGCGGTTTTTTCTTTTAGAACTGGTGCTTGACTCGAAGCCGGTAGGGATCTGGGTTCAAATCATACCTATTAGCCAGCTGCTCTGAACCTCAGTTTCCTCATCTGTGTACCGGGATATAACAACAGAACCCACCTCACAGGGCTGTTGGTGACGATCAGACGAGATCAAGGCAGGAAAGCTCACATTTCTCTATCACTTTGAGGTCTCCAAATAGCTTTACAATTATTGCCTCATTTGATTCTTACAACAATTCTGGGGAGTAGGCACCATCGTTATCCCCATTTTACAGAGCGGGAAACTGAGGAAGACAGGTGAAGAGACTTTCTCGGTGTCATATAGCCAGTAGGCGTCTGAGGCTGGATTTGAACTCGGGTCTTTCTGACTCCGAGTTCAGCCTTCTAGCCGCTGGGCCAGTTCTTCTATTTCCCAGAATTCTAGCATAGCTATTTAACAAACACTTGTTAAATTGAGGTGAGATATAAATGTTATCGTTTTATTATAAATATTAGATGTTATTATTTTAAATAGATGGGGAGAAGATGATTAAGAATGTGCCCTCTGCTATGGGAAAGCCTGGGTATTCTGATATATGCTGGGTCCCCCAAAGGTTCGAAGCTATGGAAGGTCCAAACTTCCATTTTGGGAAGAAATCAATTTAGCGTGCAGTCCGTAAATGAGCCACTTGATAATGACAAGAAAATGTTCACATTTGAATGATCATTTAATTATCTGTTGGGTTATTTAAGTTATTAAACTTAAAACTGTGCTAAGACTTTTGGGACACCGTGTGTGTGTGCGCGCGCGCACATCATACTTGTTTGGTTCTTTCAGTTGTGTCTGACTCTTTGTGACCCCATTTGGGGTTTTCTTGGCAAAGAGGCAGGAGTGGTTTGCCATTTCCTTCTCCAGCTCATTTTACAGATGAGGAAACTGAGACCAACAGGGTTAAGTGACTTGCTGAGGGTCACACAGCTAGTAAGTGTCTGAGGCTGGATTTGAACTCAGAAAGATGAGCCTTCCTGACTCCAGGCCTGGCCAGCAGCTATGTGTATATGTATATATATATATATATTTTTTTCTTAACCCTAAAATAATATGATTATATGTATTACGGTATTAAACGCATCACAGTGTGAGAAAACTCACTACAACTCATTCTAACACTGTAATGAATGTTGTAATGTGTGTGAGGTTGCTGGACCAGTGTTTTTCAAACCTGCCTCCTCACTGTTTGAACAATTCTCTCCTGGTCCATGCTTTTTGGCAAACTAGAAGACTCCAAGGAAAAGGAAAGAGAGAGAGAAGGAGCTAGGGACACCTAGAGAGCAGAAGTTCTAAAAATGATGAAGAATTCCAACTACACTCATGGTTGGGGGTGAACTGAGGGACCATCCAAGGTTGACTGGGTTTTTCCAAAGTGCTTTAGAGCTGAGCATATTTCCCAGAAAGTGGCCAAGCCATCAGTTCACCCTCCATGTGGTATGCTGCAGCTAGGGGAGACCAGGGGGACTGCTGGGTACCCCCATCATACATGTTCCACGCCTCCTAGACCAGCAGCTATGTATTTTACTGATATATTTCAATCCCACCACCACTCCCTATTCTCAATGGATCAGGTTGGTTTGGAAAAAAGTTAGATAAATACAAGACCTTCGAATTGAGTCAATTCCTGCCTTAGAGGGCAAACCTTTCTTTTTCCTTTTTTTTTTTTTTTTTTTTTTTTTTTTTTGCAGGGGGAAAGGCAGGGCAATTGGGATTAAGTTACTTGCCCAAGGTCACACGGCTGGTAAGTGGAGAAGTGTCTGAGGCCAGATTTGAACTCAGGTCCTCCTGACTCCTGGGCCAGTGCTCTACTCACTGGGCTACCTAGCTGCCCCGGAGGCAAATCTCTTAAATGTTACTTGGAAGGCTAAGCTGGCTTCTGGCCGGTTTTATGTACCTGAAAGATCTTGATAAAACTGAAGCTAACCATCCATTCTCTGGATGCGAAGACTTGTTGGTCTTCTTGTCATCCAGGCGACGGAAACTATATTTGGGGCTGCAGGAATGGGACCAGGCATCTAGGTTACAATCCCAGTAGATCTCAATGCCCACAATTCCACCCTGGAAAAGGGAAACAGAAATATCCATGAAGGATTGCACCACAATGAAGGTGAGTTCTCTCCTTCAGCCAAACCCATCTACGAGGTCTCAGCATCACCACTCCCATGTTTCTACACCTTTACTCAGGCTATTGTCTTTACCTGGGAGGCCTTCTTCCCAGGCAATCAACAAACAATTGTTAAACACCTACTATGTTCCTGGCTCTGGGTTTGGGGCAAGAAATACTAACACAAAGAATGAAACAAGCCCTGCCCTGAAGGAGCTTACATTCCATTGGGGAAGTTAACAAGCAACACACACACCATAATACAGAATAAATATATACAGAACAATTGCAAAATCAGCACAAGGGGGATAGGGAGAGAGGACACTAGCAGCTGGAGGGGAAAAGGAAAGTGTTGACATAGAAGGTGGTTCTTGAAGGAAGAAGGAATCTATCAGTAATTAATAAGCATTTATTAAGCACCTGCTATTAAGCAGACCCCATGCTAAGTGTTGGGAATATAAAGAAAAAGCAAAAATAGTCCTGCCTTCTAGGAGCTTATATCTTAATGAGTTTGCATAAATAGGTACATACTAGCAAGTTAAATAATGGCCTAATAGCTGACATTTATATAACACTTTAAGGTTTGGAAAGTGATATACATACATATATGTGTGTGTGTGTGTATGTGTGTGTGTATATATATATATATATATATGTATGGAGAGAGAGACAGAGAGAGAGAATCATTTGATCCGAAGTAGATGGAGAGTTATCTTAGAAGGGAAGGCAAGGAGGTAGAGATGAGGAATGAGTGCATCCCAGGCATGGAGGACAGCCAGTGCAAAGGTGTGGCAGTGGGTGATGGGGTGTTGTGTGTGAAGAACAGAGAGAAGACCAGTTTGGCTGGGTCTTAGAGTGCAAAAGGGGGAATGATGTTCTATGAGACTGAAAAGATAAGATTGGGCCTGATTGTGAAGGGCTTTGGAAACCAAACAGAGGAGTTTGTTTTTTCCTAACAGCCTGAATCCTATCCATCTTTCTTGATTCAATTGAAATCCCTCTTCTTCCATGAAACATTCTTTAACAACCTTGACAAAAATCCTTTCCCTTTTCTGAGGACTTCTCTAACACTTGTTGTTCACTCTGTTCATTTAGTATTATCATATACTGCCTAATATTACTAGTTAAGTATACACGAATGAATGAATAAAAATAATTTTAATAATAATAATCTAAAATATATTTTAGATATTTATATAATATAAATGTTTATAGATAAATAATGAATAAAAATATAAAAATATTCATAATAATGAATAAAAAATTGCCAAAACTGTGCTAAGCTCTATTTGTATATTTGTATTTGTATATACAAAAATGAGATGCACTCTGCACTTAAGGAGCTTACATTCTAATGGGGAGACATGAAGAGGTGGTGGCCAGGAAGGAGTGTTATTGTCTGGGAATGCACAAAGATGGTAAGTAGGACCATAGAGCTAGAAGCAATGGAAAGGGGGTGGGATTTGACTATAGTTCTGGAGCAAGAGATGGAAGGGGAGAAAGGTAAAGGATAGTGGGTATGAATGGGGGTAGCAAGGCAGAAAATGGTCAGAGTAAAAATGAGGATGTGTTGACTCAGTGTGGAGCCAATTGGCTTAGCTCTTCTTAGTCATTGTAGTTTGGTGGGATACGTGTCATAGCAGAAGCAGCAAAGTATTGGTTGGATTATGCTTCTGAGGTTGGAAAGTGGAAGCAGGGAGCATTGAAGGCCAGTGCTGGCAAGAAGATATATGCGTATCCTGCTTCCTCAATTAAACTGTAACCTTCTTGAGGGGAGAGAATTTCTCATCGACCTTTGAACTCATCCCTCACCATGTTCTCCAGCAGACTGCTCCCACCAACTCTTAACTCTCTCTCCCTCTCCCTCTCCTTCTCTCTCTCCCTCCCTCCCTCCCTCCACATCACCCTCCTTCCCCCCACCTCTCCCCCTCTCTCTCCCCTCTTCCTCCTTCCTTCCCTCTCTGCTTTTCTCTGTCTCTCCTTTCTCTCATATTGAATCTCTCCTTATCTGCTGGGTCCTTTTCTAGTGTCTACAAATACACTCACGCCTCTCCCATCTTTAAAAATCCCACACTAGATACCACCATGCCCATCAGCCATCATCCTGTATCTCACTTCTCTTTCCCAGCAAAATTCCTTGAAAAAGCCATCTCCACTCCTTTCTTGTCACTCTATTCTAAGTCATCTGCAGTCTGGCTTCTGATCTCCTCCCTCAACTGAAACTGCTCTCTCTGATCAATGATCTTTTAATATCTCTCAGTGATCCCTTAATTGCCAAATTCAATGGTTTTTTCTCAGTCCTCATCCTTTTGACCTCCATGAAGCATCCAACACTGGTGACCCCTTTCTTCTTTTAGACCCTCTCTCTTTGTGTTTTTGTGATACTACTTTCTATTGGCTCCTCTCCTACCTGTCTGATCATTCCTTTTCTTTTTTTTTCTTTTTAATTTTTTTTAATACTTTTTTGATCATTCCTTTTCAGTTTTATTTGCTGGTCTTCATCCAGGTCACACCTTCTACAAACTCTGGACATCCCCCAAAGCTCTATGCTAGCCTCTCTTCTCTTTTTTATCCATACTGTCTTCTTTGGTGACCTTATTAGGTGTGAGGAATTCAGTTGTCATCTCTGTAGATGATTCTCATATCTCTTTATCCAGCCCTACTTTATCTCCTCCATTAGAAGGTAAGCTCTTTGAGGGTAGGGAACATTTTTGTTTTGCTTTTTATCCCCCAGCATTTTGCAGAGTGCCTGTCACATACTGAATGCTTAATAAATTCTCACTGATTGATGATTTGCTGACCTTTTCATTTGAAAGCTGAAGAAAAGGGTGGAATCAGCTTTCACCATCAATAGAGGAAGGACCCAGCAAAGCAAAGTCCAAAGCAGCCAGCACAGAATTTCAGGGTCCTCATTGGACATATAATCTGAGTCACAGCTGAACAAAGATCCCTTCCACAATATATCCAACAAATGGTTGTCTAGACTTAATTCGAAGACCTCTGCAGGGAAGGGGCCTTGTCATTTGGAAGAGAACCACATGGAAGCATTATAAAACTCATCTGTTCAGCATTAGTGGGCAACATTCCTATATAGAGCCATCCTAAAAATGGAGGGAGGTACTAGCCCTCTACTGGAGAATAAATAGACTGGGAACACTACATCCCATTTTTTGAACACCCTAGTGTGTGCATTAGTAGGACAAGGTGGAGTTCAGTCTTTTTTTTCTTCAGAATTCAGTCTTAAGAGAAAAAGAATGGGGGGCAGAGCCAAGATGGCAGCTGGAAAGCAGGGACTTGCTTAAGCTCCCCCCCCAGGTCCCTCCAAACACCTATAAAAATGGCTCTGAACAAATTCTAGAGCTGCAGAACCCACGAAATAGTAAAGGGAAACAGGGTTCCAGCCCAGGACAGCCTGGATGGTCACTGGGAAGAATCTATCGCACGGATCTGGGAGTGGAGCAGAGCAGAGCCCAGCATGGGCCGCACCAGGACCAACCAGAATGGGAGCTGGGCAGAACAGGCATAGCACCCTGCATCAGTGAGCTGTGGCAGTAACCAAACTTCTCAACCCACAAACTCCAAAGACAACAGAGAAGGTTAGTGGGAAAAGCTGCTGGGACAGAGTGAAAGGAGTTCGAGGTGGCCCACCACCCCGGGGGCAGCAGAGGTGGTGCAGCTCTGAGGCTGATTCCATAGCTACAGCTGCAGTTGCTTCCAGACCCAGGCCTACCTGGTGGGAGGAATTAAGCAGTGGATTAGAGTGGGAGTGCAAAGCCTGCTTTGCTCTGCCTGGATCTGGGCCACAATCCTGGTTTGTAGTTCTTGGGGGAGAAGGAGCGCTGGTGTGGCAGAGCTTGCTGTGTAGAAGTAGCTCTGAAAATAGCAGCACAGTCCCTCAAGCTTGGGACAAAGTACTCTCTACTCTATAAGCAGTTGTACCCTAATAAAAAGCTCAAGAGTCAAGTTGTTGGCTGGGAACATGAACAGGCAGCAAAAAATGTCTCAGATTCAGACTCAGACTTCAGAATCTTATTTTGGTGACAAAGAAGACCAAAACATACAGCCAGAAGAAGTCAACAAGGTCAAAGAGACTACATCAAAAGCCTCCAAGAAAAATATGAATTGTCCTCAGGTCATGGAAGAGCTCAAAAAGGATTTGGAGAAGCAAGTAAGAGAAATAGAGGAAAAATTGGGAAGAGAAATGAGAGTTATGCAAGAAAATCATGAAAAACAAGTCAATGACTTGCTAAAGGAGAATAAAAAAAAATACTGAAGAAAATAACACCTTAAAAAATAGACTAACTGAAATGGCAAAAAAGCTCCAAAAAGCCAATGAGGAAAAGAATGCCTTGAAAGGCAGAATTAGCCAAATGGAAAAGGAGGTCCAAAAGACCACAGAAGAAAATACTACCTTAAAAATTAGATTGGAGCAAGTGTAAGCTAGTGACTTTATGAGAAATCAAGATATTATAAAACAGAACCAAAGGAATGAAAAAATGGAAGACAATGTGAAATATCTCATTGGAAAAACCACTGACCTGGAAAATTGATCCAGGACAGATAATTTAAAAATTATTGGACTACCTGAAAGCCATAATCAAAAAAAGAGCCTAGATATCATCTTTCAAGAAATTATCAAGGAAAAGTGCCCTGATATTCTAGAGCCAGAAGGTAAAATAGAAATTGAAAGAATCCAGTGATCACCTCCTGAAAAATATCCGGAAAAGAAAAGTCCTAGGAATATTGTCACCAAATTCCAGAGCTCCCAGATCAAGGAGAAAATACCATGAGCAGCCAGAAAGAAACAATTTGAGTGTTGTGGAAACACAATCAGGATAATACAAGATCTAGCAACTTCTACATTAAGGGATTGAAGGGCTTGGAATATGATATTCCAGAGGTCAATGGAGCTAGGATTAAAACCAAGAATCACCTACCCAGCACTGAGTATCATGCTCCAAGGCAAAATATGGGTTTTCAATAAAATAGAAGGCTTTCAAGCTTTCTCAGTGAAAAGACCAGAGCTGAATAGAAAATTTGACTTTCAAACACAAGAATCAAGAGAAGCATGAAAAGGTAAACAAGAAAAAGAATAAGAAAAAGAAATTACAAGGGACTTACTAAAGTTGAACTGTTTTGTTCACATTCCTACATGGAAAGACGATGTGTATGATTCATGAGACCTCAGTATTAGGGTAGCTTAAGGGAATATATATATATATATATAGACAGAGGGCATGAAGTGAGTTGAGTATGAAGGGATGATATCTAAAAACATAAAATCAAATTAAGGGGTGAGAGAGTAATATATTGAGAGAGGGAGAAAGGGAAAGATAGAATGGGGTAAATTATCTCACATAAAAGTGGCAAGAAAAAGCAGTTCTATTGGAAGGGAAGAGGGGGCAGGTGAGGGGGAATGAGTGAATCTTGCTCTCATCGGATTTGACTTGAGGAGGCAATAACACACACACTCAACTGGGTATCTCACCCCACAGGAAAGAACGAGGAAGGGGATAAAAAAGAGGGAATGATAGAAGGGAGGGCAGATAGGGGAGGAGGTAATCAAAAGCAAACACTTTTGAAAAGGGACAGGGTGAAGGGAGAAAATTGAATAAAGAGGGACTGGATAGGAAGGAGCAAAATATAGTTAGTCTTTCACAATTTGAGTATTGTGGAAGGGTTTTACATGATGATACACATGTGACCTATGTTGAATTGCTTGCCTTCTTAGGGAGGGTGGGTGGGGAGGGAAGAGGGGAGAGAATTTGGAACTCAAAGTTTTAAAAGCAGATGTTCAAAAAAAAGTTGTTTTTTAGGGGGCAGCTAGGTGGCGCAGTGAGTAGAGCACTGGCCCTGGAGGCAGGAGGACCTGAGTTCAAATCCGGCCTCAGACACTTGACACATGTACTAGCTGTGTGACCTTGGGCAAGTCACTTAACCCCAATTGCCCTGCCAAAAAGCCAAAAAAAAAAGAAGTTGTTTTTTGCATGCAACTGGGAAATAAGATATATGGGCAATGGGGCATAGAAATCTATCTTGCCCTACAAGCAAGTAAGGGGAAAAGGGATGGGGGGGTGGGAGAGGGGGGTGACAGAAGAGAGGGCTGACTGGGGAACAGGGCAATCAGAATATATGCCATCTTGGAGTGGGGGGAGGGTAGAAATGGGGAGAAAATTTGTAATTCAAAATCTTGCGGAAATCAATGCTGAAAACTAAAAATATTAAATAAAAGAAAAAAAGAGAAAAAGAATGCAGGGAGGGGTGGGGGGAACAGGTTTAGCTTTCTGCTCCAATCAATCAACAAACATTTATTCAGCACCTACTATATGCTAGGCACTGGATAAACCAAGACATAAATTAAACAGTTGATTCCCTTAAGGATTTTACATTCGATTGGAAGGACATAACATTCATTCATTCAAAAACCTTTTATTGAACACCTACTGTACATTTATCTATTGTAGTTGGGGCCCAGGAAGTGAATGAATACCAGGCACTATGCTAGGCACTTGGGGTACAGACAAAAACGGAAGCCAATTGTGTTCTCAAATGTAACTTCCAGGTGATCCTATAGACTCCAGTTGTCTGTAACCTCACTCCTGCCCTTCCCAGCCAGAAAAGAGTGTCTTACAGATCACAGATCACAGATCACCCATCACCCCATCTCTACCTCCTTGGCCAGCTGGAATAGAACTTTTTCTCTAGTCTCCTCTCTACATTATCCCTCCATTAGTCTCTCTAGAAGAAGGGGGAGGCAAGATGCTGATTACAACCAATATAAATGAAAGTCAGGCTCAGGGTCTGAGGGGCAGACAGAAAGAAAACCTCTTGAACTGTCTCAGTTCTGCCCTTGGGAGTATATCTATGAGATATGTGGAATAAATAGCTCATAAAACAGGCCTATAGGTGGTCTTCTTCACCACCAAGCCAGGATATAGATCCTCACTTCTAGATTTTGTGAAATGTAAAAACCTCCTCAGAACTGACCTCCTTGAGCATACTCAGAAACCTTTACTGTCATACTTAGCAAAGCAATGAGGAACAAATTGTTTATCTAAACCAGTCACGCTTAAACAAAAAACAAAAACTAAAACAAAAAATTATGCAAAAGTAAAGGATATGTGTAAAAGGAATAAAAATCTGTAGGGAAAAAACGAATCTCCCCCTTGTCTAAAATGGAATAGAGGGGAATAGAGAATATGCTTTCAGCTGCTTGACCTCATGGCCAATGTGTGATATGTCCAGTTCAACTCTTTGGGTGCCACTGGTTACTGGTGCCTGGTTTGCCTGTGAGAGATACCTGCTTTCATTAAAATAGTTTCTGCTCTTTCTCTGCCCACCTCTTAATGCCCTCAAGTTTTGCATGGCTACCAGATCTCATATTCTCTAGTCTCCAAAATCCTGCATAGCCATGATCATCAACTCCTTCTCCCAGGGAGTTTCAGTAGTCCTTGGAGACTTGTGGAAGGGGCTATATAAGTATACAGAAAATGAATATATATCAAATAAATTCAAAATATCTATATGGCAGTGATAATGGGCTTATGGAATGCCCATACAGCTTACATTTATCTAGAAGGATTAGTAGAGGTCTTACCTCCTGGACATGGTATCCCAGTAATCAGATTCTTTGTGGATATTCCCATCTTATATGGTAGTTGTTACTGCCTATCTGTTCCCCTCCAAACTCTGAACTAAATGCACATGAGGATGTCTGGAAAGATACTCTTCATAATAACATGGCTCTACTTACGTAGATGGCCATAGATGAAAAATTTTCCCCTGTTTCCTGTAAGATATCTCCTAGCCGGAAAATTGGACAGTCTGGCTTGAAGGTCTTGTGAAATGTACAGGAAATGTCCATTCCTGGATGGATATTTCTTCTGCAAAAGTGAAAAACAAGTGACAAAGTCATGTTTGTTGAAAAGTTGCACCCACTTGGTCTTTGGAGTGGAGCCAGGAATTGGGTAGTTGGGGCCCAGGAAGTTAATGAATGAATGAATGAAAAAATTAACATAAAACTGTAGCTGTGGCCTGGGAAATGAGTGAACAAAAAAATACTTACGTGCTATAGTTGTGGCCTGGGAAGTGAATGCTGTTCTTTAAGAGGACGGTGAAGTTTTCAGCACTGGCTAGGAGTGCTGGCCTAAGAGAAGAAAGTACAGGATGTGTTGTGGTGACCATTGTCTAGCACCAGCTAGGGAAAAACTATGACAGTTTCCCCCCAAATATATATGGGACCCTACTATGTGCAAAAACTCGATCTCGCTCAGGGATGTGAGGGTGAGAATGCATACATTAAATAAGACACAGTACCTGACTCTTAAAGACCTCACACCTGGGTAAGGAGGCAGATGGTTGTTGTTCAGTCTTCTCTGACTCTTCATGACCCCACTTAGGGTTTTCTTGGCAAAGATACTGGAGTGGTTTGCTATTTCCTTCTCCAACTCATTTTATAGATGAAGAACTGAGACAAACAGGGTTAAGTGACTTGCCCAGGGTCACACAGCCAGTCTGAGGCTAGATTTGAACTGATAAAGATGAGTCTTCCTGATTCCAAACCCAGTGCTCTATCCACTGTGCCACCTACCTGCCCTGGGAGGCAGGACACATATAAAAATATTCAATCCAATTCCACAAATTTTGTTCATTAGGTTCCTATTGAAGGCACTTTTCAATACAAAGACAAAACTGATAAAACGGTTCCTACCATCAAGGATCTTACTTGGATATTGGGTGATATAACAGGAATAAGTAAAGAAAAGATAGTCTGAGAAGGAGATTGCACTAACAATGTAGGAAGTGATTCATGAGCTGATCTTTGAAGGAAGCTAGGGATTCTAAAAGGAATGAGGGAATTCCATGAGGGGGAGGGGGTTCAGCCTTGGCAAAGGTATGGAGGGTGGAGTTGGAATGCCCAGGTCAAGGAGCATCTAGTAGGCTAGCTTGACTGGAAAGTAGTGTAACTTTTGGCTCAAAGGGCCAATTGTTGGGACTCTTTCCTCATTGGTAGAGATTGATTCTTTAATATCTAGAGTCTGTATGAGAGACAGGTGGAGTCAGTGAGAGCTGGGGAAAAGAGAGATTCGCTCTTTTTTGGGCTTCTAGCTAACTCTAATTCCTTGAGTTTTTATTGTATCCTGCACGACTACTGTGTATCTTCCCCCCTGCCCCAAGTCTTTCTTTGTGTCACTAATGTTGACTTCAAAGGGCTGTTGGCTGAGGATGTCTTTATCCTCTCAGTAGAGAGGTAACGGACTAGGCACAGAATAAGGCATATTGGCAGACATGGCCAAGGGGCTGGTTGGTTTTGCTTAAGTACTGTTAGTATTTTTCAGTCGGGTAAGACTCTTTGTGCCCTCATTTCTTAAGACAGCTATCATGTCCCACCTACACCTTCCTTTCTCCAGGCTGAACATCTCTACTTCCTTTCAATGATCCTCACGTGAAATTCCCCAGGTTATCAATGCCCTTCTTTAAATGCAACGCCCAGAACTGAGCTCAGTTTTCAAGATCTTTCTGGGGATGTGTGGGGCATCAGAGATCTGATGGGTCTGAAGCACCTGAGGCCTGTCAGATCTTGTGGTTTCATCTTATTTAAATTGGGGTGATGTCTTGACTTTTGTGTGAATTGGACTTAAGTGAGGCAGAAAGAAGAGGATAAAAATGTGACACCCTCTCTGGGCTATTCCCTCAACTTAGTGCTCAAAAATGTAAGCTGGGTCTCCAGGGTGTGACAGCTACCTTCGGTTCTAAGGGCTAACCCCAGTGGTATTCTGGAACTGACTCTTGAGACCTCATTATTAAAATTTCAGTATGAGTATTTATACCTCAGAAATCAGCAAATACCACAAAGCAGGGATTGATGTATTATTTTACTGATTATCTAGACTTAAGAAAGTGATGTAGAATATGTTAATAATACAAATTTCACTTGAAGATGTGTTGTGTATTCCCCCCTCCCCCAGAGAACCATTTGTTAAATATTTACCAGCACACTACTGGGTAATCTTGTAGGACTGTAACCCTAATACTATGGTTCATGAGCCCCCACCAGTGTGTTTCTCTTTAACAATAAGACCTAACATTTATATAGCACTTTAAGGTTTGCAATGTGATATACATATCACATTAGATCCTATGAAAAGCATTCACTCAAATGGCATGGCAAGAACAGTAGTTAGTTACACAACATTCCCTCCATAAACCTTGGGTGTATTCTACTGAAAATATAGAGAACATCAAAGACACAAAATTAGAGTATAATGGTAGTGAGGCACACACGTAACAAAAGTAATTCATAACTCCTGGTACTCTACAATATAGTGGCACTGGCCTCCTTGCTGTTTCTTGAACAAGACAGCCCATTTCCAGGCATTTTCACTGACTGCCCCCATGCCTGGAATACTCTTCCTCTTCATCTCTGCCTTTTGTCTTCCCTGACTTCCTCCAAGTCTCAGTTAAAGCCTCACCTTCTACAGGAAACCCTTCCTAATCATCCTTAATGCAAATACCTATCCCCCGTAGGTCCTGCCTATTGTTTGTTCGTAGTTGGGTTGACATCATCACCCCCCATTAGACTGTAAGCTCCTCAAGAGCACCAATTGCCTTCTGCTTTTCTCTGTATCTCCAGTGTTTGGCACAGTGCTTGGCACAATGCTCCTGGCTTGGAACTCCCCATTAACAGCCCAAATTCATCCGGAGTTTAGGGATTTAAAGCTGTCAGAGGCAGGGCTAATTTGTTTGCTCTTCTCTGAAGCTAAGTGGCATAGTGGATAGAGGGCTGAGAGTCTGGAAGACTCTGGAAGACTTATCTTCCTGAGTTCTAATCTGGGCTCAGATACTTGCTAGCTGTGTGACCCTGAGCAAGTCACTTTACTCTGTTTGCTTCAGTTTCTTCATCTGTACAAGAGCTAGAGAAGGTAAACCATTCCTGTATTTTTGTCAAGAAAACCCCAGACATCTCAGATAAAGGCCTAATTTCTCAACTATATAAAGAACTGAGTCAAATTTACAAGAATACAAGTCATTTCCCAATGAACAAATGGTCAAAGGATGTCAGCAGGGCATTTTTAGACAAATCAAAGATATCTATAGCCGTATGAAAAAATGCTCTAGGTCACTGTTGGTTAGAGAAATGCAAATTAAAACAACTCTGATGTATCACCTCACACTTATCAGAAAAGGAAAATGATAAATATTGGAAGGGATATGGGAAAATTGGGACACTAATGCATTGTTGGTGGAATCATGAACTGATCTAACCATTTTGGAGAACAATTTGGAACTATGCTCAAAGGGCTATAAAAGTGTGCCTGTCCTTTGACCCAGCAATACCATTACTAGGTCTTTATCCTAAAGAATTTTTTTTTTAAAAAGGAAAAGAACATATTTTTACAAAAATACTTGTAGCAGCTCTTTTTGGGGGGACTAAGAATTGGAAATTGAGGGGGTGTCTGTCAATTGAGGAGTGACTGAACAAGATGTGGTATATCATTGTAATGGAATATTATTGTGCTATAAGAAATGACAAACAGTATGATCTCAGAAAAACTTGACAAGACTTACATGAACTGATTCAGAGTGAAGTGAGCAGAAACAGGAGAATATTGTATACTGTAACAGCAATTTTGTACATGATCAACGGTGAACAATTTAGCTATTCTCAGCCATACAATGATCCAAGACAATCCCAAAGATCCCATGATGAAAAATGTTACCTGCCTCTAGAGAAAGAACTGATGGGGTCTGAATACAGACTGAAGGATACTATTTTTATTTTTTTTCCTTCATTCATTTCTTTTTTTATTTTTTTTTCCTTCATTCATTTCTTAGTTCAAGTTTTCTTTCATAAAATGACTAATATGCAAATAGATTTTATATGATTGCACACATATAACCTATATCAGATTGCTTACTATCTCAGGAAGGGGGGAGATGAGAGAGGAGAGGAAAGAATTTGGAAGCCAAAACTTTGAAAAAAATGTTAAAAATTGTTTCTACATGTAATTGGGGGGGGGGGGAATAAAATATTATTTTCAAAATTAAATTAAATTAAATTAAGAAAAAAAGAAAACCCCAGATGCAGTCATGAAGTCAGACATGACTACAAAGCGATTCAACAATAACAACCAGGCAAGTATTCTTCCCTTCCTGAGCCAACCAATCAACTAATAAACATGTATTAATGGCCTACTAATGCCAAGCCATCTGCTATGCTAAGCACTATTGATACAAAAACAGGCAAAAAATAGTCCCAGACCCCAAGGAGCTTACAATCAAAAAGCTGGTTGCACTTCATAACGGGATCAGGCATAGATCCATTTTACAACTATGTTAACGCCTCATTAGCATCTTATGATTAGAGTCTTGGATTTCTTATTGGAGGTGGGGGCATGAGGGAACCACATATTTTCTCTCACACAAAATTTCATATAAAATATGTAGAAAGTTATTTAGGGAGGCGAGGGAGGTACTAATGGCTTCTTGTGTATTTCCCTAGCTGACTGTCCTGGACCTACTGCCTTAACATGACCAGGTTCTGCAAAAGTCCAAGAGATTCCCAAGTTCTATTGTCATCGCTCAAAGAAGGACTCAGTTCATTACTGCATGTGGCTAATGTGGAAATATGTTTTGTATGACTTAACATGTGTAATGGGAATCCTATTTCTTGCCTCTTCAATGGGTGGGGCAGGCAGTGGAGGGAGAGAGAGAATTTGGAACTGAAAATAAAAGTTAAAAAATGAACAAAAAAGCATAAAAATTCATTTATACATGCATTCTTTTTTCAACAGATATTAAAATAATGACTTCTACATGCTCCACACGAAGGGTGGGGAACCTGTGCCTTGAGGCCACATGCGGCCCTCTAGGTCCTCAAGTGAGCCCTTTTCAGTCAAAGGGCTGCATTTGAGGACCTAGAGAGCCACATGGGGCCTTGAGGCCACAAGTTCCCCGCCTCTGTGCCTATACTAAGACAGGAGTGAGTCCATTCAGCTTCTTACTTACTGAGGAGTCTCTCTGCTTGGCTCTACAGGACACCAGGCAGAGACTTCACAGGTCTTTTGGTGCTGGCAGATCTCAGGGAGGTCACGGGTCTTTGGGTGGTAACTGGTCAAGTTATATTTTATACACTTTCCTGTTGGAACCCCTATAGGAATGATAACATTGTAAAGTCATTGCTGGAAAGAGTAGAGTGACATGGTGGTTAAGGGCCTGGGTTCAAATCCTAGCTCTGAAGCTTATTAGGTTTGTGGAAACCAAGAAGGGCCTGGGTTCAAATCCTAGCTCTGAAGCTTATTAGGTTTGTGGATCTAACCCCTCTGAGCCTTGACTTCTTCATCATTAAAATGTATTAACTGAGACCTGTAGCACCCAACTTACAGGATCATTGTAAGGATCGATGGAGATCTTGTATCAATCAACAAGCATTTATTAAATGCTTACTGTGTGCTAAGCTTTGGTTAGAGAGTCAGTCAACGAGCAATTGTTGAGTACTTACTATGTGCCAGGCACTCTGCTAAGTGTATGAATCTCTCTTGTCTTTGCATTTTGTGCTCGATACCCACCATGATGGTTGCTTTTGGCAAGGGTTCAACTGCCTGATTTATGTCTCTCTTGATGTTAATCGTCAGAGAGTCATTAAAAAAAGATGAATATAACAATCAAGTTGTTATATTATATATATATGTTTTATATATGTGTGTGTATATATATATGTTGTTATATATTTTAAGGTATTTTTTATTTCAATTCCATTCAATAGCATCTATTAAGCACCTACTCTGTACCAGACTCTGGGCTAGGAGCTCATGATACAAAAGCAAAAAGGAAAGTCTCTTCACTCCTGGAGCTTATGTCTGTTGGAGGAATAGAACATTCCTTCATTCACGTGTTGAGCTCCTGCTAAGTGTCATACACTGGTCACTGGTTGAGGATACAAAGATAAAAAGGAAATTGTTTCTGCCCTCAAGGAGCTTCTATTCTCTTTTAGACATTGTGTTCCACTGGTATAGTTTTTTAAATTTTGATTTCTGAAGACATTAATGTTTAATTAATTTTAATTAAACCACCCTCTACAAGTAACATTTCTTGTACTGCATTGTCAATGTTTTATAACTAATCCCTAGTTGAGTCCAAACATAAAAAAACAATAAATATCCAATCAAAAAGTAATGGCTGACACCTACACTGGCATAGTTTTTGAGAACCCAGGGTCTCCTACTGGTGGCGTTGGAGTAGGATTTGAATTTATGGGGATCTGGGTGGTGCATTGGATAGAGCTCTGGACCTGGAGTCAGGAAGATCTGAGTTCAAATCCGGCTTCAGACACTTACTAGCTGCGTGACCCTAGGCCAGTCATTACACCCTTTTTGCCTCAGTTTCCTCATCTGTGAAATGAGCTGGAGAAGGAAATGGCAAACCATTCCAGTATCTTTGCCAAGAAAACTCCAAATGGGGTCACAAAGAATCAGACACAACTGAAACAACTAAACTACAACGGCCGGTTTTTTTTTTTGTTCAGGGTAACAGATTCAGGATCTATCTGTGCCATAGACGAGCTGTGCCATCATGAGGCTGCAGGTGGTACCACAGTGCATGAAGTGCTGGACCTGGAGTCAGGGAGAGTTGAATTCACATCCAGCCTCAAACACTTACTAGCTGTGTGACCCTCGGCAAGTCACTTAACCCTGTTGGCCTCAGTTTCCTCACCTGTAAAATGAGCTGGAGAAGGAAATGGCAAACCACTCCAGCCTCTTTGCCAAGAAAACCCCAAATGGGGTCACAAAGAGTCAGACACAACTGAAACAGCTGAACAATAAGGAGAAGACTGAGGATTTTGGGTCCTGACAGAGCTTAAGGAGGAGTCACTGATATGCCCCAAATGAGAGTCCCTTTATCATTACTGGAGTCAGGCTCTTAGGAACAGGACACAACATGTACCTTTGCTCAGTGGGTCAGTCCTGCCCTTTTTGCAATCCTGATCAGAAGAACAGCAAGTCTTGTTGGTGGGAAACTGTGGGGGAAAAAACAAGAAGACAAGAGGACATGAGTGAATGCCTCGATCAATCATCCTTCAATAGAGAGAAAAACGTGGGATTTAGAGTCAGAGGTATTGGGTTCAAGTCCCACTAGCTCTGTGACAAGTGTCAGTTCTTTATTACCTAGAAAATAGAGGTACCAATATTTGTCCTATCAAACCCATAAGGGTGTTATGTAAAAAAATACTTCATAAACTTTAAAGGACTACATGAACAGAGCTACTTTTTAAAGATATGCTTCTTATGCCTCGGCCATCTTCTCACACTCCTCCTTTACCACCAGGACCAAAGATCATGCCACAGAGGAATTGCATGGCCCATTATATTTTGGATGTCTTTGGTCATCCTTCACTCTACAGCCCAGGCATACCTTGCTGGCATGGATGTACCCTCCCCCAGGCCTAATTTCCAATTCTGGACCTGTGAATAAATCAGTTCTGCCATTGTCACTAGAATGGGCATGCCCATCTACTCTTCCATTGATTACTCCACTCACCATCATTGTAACTTCCAAAACCAATACACCCCTCCTAGGCCACTACTGCCCTATGCGTGTCATCTCACCATATTAGAAGACAAACACTTGCATCCCTAGTGCTTAGCGCAGTGCTCGGCCTGTGTCTTTCTATTTTCTATGTCTATTCTATTTCTGTTTCTGTAAGTGTTTTTCTATTCATTCGCTCGCCTATTCGTTCAGTTTTAAAAGGTGTCGGGATGGCTTCGTTCAGTGATAATTGGAGAGATGATGACGGATATGTGGACTGGTTTATGAAATATATGCAGAGGTGAGACTAGCAGATGGTACAATCCGAAGGATTTAGGACTGGTTGGAGGATGAAGAGTAATCCTTAATGGTTCAGTGTCAATTTCCAAGGAGATCTCCAGTGGAGTGACCCAGGGATCTGTGTTTAGCTCTATGTTACTTAGAATTTTTATCAATGACTTGTTGTTTTATCTATTAGTCCTATTTGACTCTTTGTGACCCCATTTGGGGATTTCTTAGCAAAGATAATGGAGTGGTTTACCATTTCCTTCTCCAGCTCATTTTACAAATGAGGAAACTGAGGCAACCAGGGTTAAGTGACTTGCCTAGGGTCTCATAGTTAGTGTCTGAGGCTGGATTTGAACTCAGGTCCTCCTGACTCCAGGGCTGGCACTCAATCCACTGTGCCACCTAGCTGCTTGATCAATTACTTAAAGGAATAGATGATGGGACAGTTAGATGGCACAGTGAGTAGAGCATTGGCCCTGGAGTCAGGGCCTCAAATCCAGCCTCAGATACCTGACATACTTACTAGCTGTGTGACCTTAGGCAAGTCACTTAACCCCAATTGCCTTGCCTTCCCCCTCCAAAAAAAAAAAAAAAGGAAAAAAAGGAATAGATGGTTGACACCAGTCTAGGAGAGAGAGCTAATACAATGGATAACAGAGTCAGGGTTCCAAAAAATGGGCCAGAGCACTGAGCTAAATTTATGGGATACAACTAAAGTAGCCCTCAAAGGCAAATCTATCTCCCTCACCACTTATATAACAAAAAGTGAAAAGAATATTGAGTTGTATTTGCAAACAGAAGAAATCAGAGGTCACAAATTAAAACACTAATACCATGTGCAAAGAATTAGAATTAAGGAGAAATTAACACAATCCCAACTAAAATAATAAATGAATTAATAAATAAGCGAGCTATTTGTGAAAATCCTAGTTAAGACTGATGAGCTACAAAAAAATATCTAATTAAAAAGAAGAGTGAGGAAAACTGAATGCCCAAAATCTAAATTGAGAAGAGAGATAGCACAATTAATGGAGAAGAAATGAAGAAAATCACCAAAATTTAGCGATATATTTGAAAATGTTCATTATAATAATTTGATCTGTACGCGTGAAAGGTTGCTAGGTGGCACTAGGCCTGGAGTCGGGAAGAGCCGTGTTTAATTCCTCAGACACTCACCAGCTGGGCGACCCTAGGTGAGTTTGCTACCCTCTGTTGGCCTCCGTCTCCTCGTCTGTAAAACGGGCGTAATTATAGCACTTACCCCTCGAGGTTGTCGAGAGGATAGAAATGAGATGATATCTGTAAAGCGCTTTGCCCATCTTAAAGCCCAATGTGAATGTTAGTTATTGTCATTAGTATTACTGCGGATAGAAAACCAGCCTCAAAGTCAGAGCCTAGAATAAAGTTCTGCCTCTGACACAACCCGGCTGTGTGACCCGGGGCGAGGCTGTGGGCAACTCTAAGATTACAAGTTGCAGAAAAGGAGTCGCTCTTCATTGGGAGAGAGAGAGTTTCCATACCCAAAATCACGGGTCTAGTCCTTATCTCTTCTTGTTATATCGTTCAGTTCGTTTTCAGTTGTGTCCGACTCTTCGTGACCCCATTTGGGGTTTTCTTGGCAAAGAGGCTGGAGTGGTTTGCCATTTCCTTCTCCAGTTCATTTTACAGATGAGGAAACTGAGGCAACCAGGGTTAAATGACTTGTCCAGGGTCACGTGGCTAGTAAATGTCAAAAGTCAGATTTGAACTCAGGTCTTTCTGACCTCAGGCCAGGCTCTCAATCTACTGTGCCACCTACACCTAAGTTCAAATCTGCCCCCAGATACTTTCTGGCTGTGTGAGCCTGGACAAGTCGCATGCTTGTAAAAGGGAGTTAAAAATAGCCTTACACTCCCACATCATTATGATCAGATGAGATAATATTTGCATTTAAGATCCTTCCAGGAGTTCTCTTATTGATTAATTAAATTGATTCCATTCTTTTTTCTTTTTTTTGGAGTGGGGAAGGCAGGGCAATTGGGGTTAAGTGACTTGCCAAAGGTCACACAGCTAGTAAGTGTGTCAAGTGTCTGAGGCCGGATTTGAACTCAGGTCCTCCTGACTCCAGGGCCGGTATTCTACCCACTGTGCCACCTAGCTGCCCCAATCACATTCTCTTAAAACCCAAGAGAACCCTGTTCTCCACCAACTAGTGCTTAGGGCACTTTGAGGCCTTGTACTAGATTATAGATGTCAGCGACTGCTATGGTCCTCCGTTCCTCTGGAGAGGACAGAAAGAAGGCTGAGCTCCCTGCTCCTCGCCTGGCTCAGAGCATGAACGAGGCTGACCTCTTGGAAAGGGCTACATTGCAGGTGCCTAGAACAGAGACTCAGTTTACCTCTGGGCTATAGGAACCCTCAGGGACCCCCATTATCATTCCTAATTCGACTGATCCAGAGTATCTGCAGTAAGGCTGCTGAGAGAGAGAGAGAGAGAGAGAGAGAGAGAGAGAGAGAGAGCAGGCCTCTGAGGGCTCAGATCTCACCTCTAATATGGAACTGGTTGTGTGACCTTGGGCAAGTCACTCAAACTCTCGATGCTATAGGCTACTCTCTGAGATTAAAAGTTTCTGGGATAGTACTGACCTGCCTTGCTGAAAGGGATTTGGTCATCAGGGAATTCTCTATACCTGGGAAATCACAAGCTAGCCCTTATTCCAATCCAATAAACACGTATCAAGCACCTAATATGTGCTAAGTGTTGGGAGGTACAAATAATAAAAAGAAAGACAGTTCCTGCCTCCTTTCTTGAGTATTTGGCAGTGCCTCATACTTATTTCCTGAGTATTCACTCACCTCCTCTCCCCAAAAAGATTTCAGAACATACACACTTACACACTTACACTGTTACACACTCACACGCTCACACACTTACCCTCTTCAGAGACCATGGAGGATGGTGTCTCTCTTGGTTCCAGATTGTACCCTCCCTGCCTCTACCAGACCTGCCTGTCCAGGTTTCATCATTAGGTCCCCCATCCCCACTCACAATCTTCCTTACCTCGGGACAAATCCCCTGCCTCTGGCCTTCTGTGGTTAGGAAGTTAGTGATTACAAAGAATGAATTTCCCTGAGAAGAAAAAGAACACAGAACTTCCAAATGAGTGAAATTTGCCGACGTTCTTGATTTTTATTTCTGTTAATAATAACGGAAATGTTCTCATCAGTGAATAAAAAGACCTTTATCAAGCACCTACTATGTGCCAGATAGTATGCTAAAGTGATAAGGATACAAATAGCACATTCTATGAGGGAAGACAACACATAGGTGGGACAGGTAGTGAGGGCAGAGGTATTTTGGTGAGAGAAATCCCAGGGGCTGGTTAGTGGAATCATAGAGCAATTGATGAGAATGCATTGGGCTAGAGCGTTCCTGAGGCAAGCTGTTAGTCTCTTCATTAAACATAAGTCTGGAAAAACGTAGTGACAAACAGCCTGGACTAGAGAGAAGCAAAGCCCTGTATGGCGTCTCCAAAATAGGAGCTGGGGCCACTGGAGGGCTGTAGCATGACCCTAAGGGAGTGACCCAACCCATAAGAAGATTAGGAGATGGAATCTCATCCTACCCAGATAACCAGCCATGGGATGGTCTAGCCCTAAATTCTAACCCTAGGGAATGGCCATAGAACTCTCTGTGCTGACCCAGTGGTTGTCAAGAGTAGATAAATTTGGAAGAGACCTTAGACTCTACCTAGACCAATTCCCTCATTTTAGGGATAAAGAAACTGAGGCAAACAGAGGTTAAGTGACATGCCCAGGGTCACACAGCTGGTTAAGTGGCTGTTCAGGGTCACACAGATGGTTAAGTATCTAAGACAGGATTCATACCAAGCTCTTCCTGAGTCTAGGCCCAAGGCTCTGTACACTATATCAAGACGCCTCTACACTGCTAAATTGTAAACTCCCTGAAGGCAGGGACAGGATTTCACTTAACCCAATGTTAGCCTCTTTGCCTAGCACTGATATGCAGTAGGTATGTGGTAAACGTTGGTGCTCAGCATGGCATGCCCACATCAGAGAAGGTTCTGTGCTCTATGAGCAAAGCAGAATTGAAACAGCTCAAAGGAAATGCAGGATGTGTAGATTTAGAGAATCCTCCCTAAATGTTCACACACACTGTTTGTGCCTGACCTGTGGCAGAGCGTTCTGAGCTCGTATTAGTTTGATCGACTACAGTCTGACACATTGAAACTTGACTCTAGCATAGTGAGGTCATTTTGGTCCTCTTTGAGAATGAAGGACAAACAACCAACCAAATGTTGTAGAAGGAATGAATGAGGCCACATGGGATTTTCCAAAGGCCAGTTTCTTTTCTTTTAGAGGTAAATGTATTTTCCTTTCCACAATGGATGTCTTTCTGAAAAAATATGTAAACAGACTCCTGTAAATTAAGTCATTTTAAATTCACTAAAGGAAGTGGTAATTAGTAGAGTCAGGTGAAGAACTCTTTTGTAAGGCAATCTATTGTCTCCTAATCCATCTTCTGGGTCTGAGTGAGCATGGTAGATCCTGTCAGGATCCCCAGGCCAAGACCACCCTTCCCCTTTTACTATTAGGAGACACACTGTTTTCCAGAGCTAAGGCCTAGCAAGAAGGCTGTGTCCTGAGCATAACAACAATCCTTTGCGCTCACCCTCTGGATGATCTCAGCCACAGCTGGTGTTTCACACCAGCACCAGGTGGTCTCTGAGCTCGGACAAGCACCTGCAGTACCCGTGTTCTGGGCATGAAGTTCTGCTATGAATCAGACTTGTCTCGTTGTCACTGTTACCTCTCATTGTCAGGGCTTCAGCTCACTGTGTAGTCACTAGTATATGTATTAGATTTGCCTTCACCAAAGGGGATCTCCTACTAGAGGGGCCCCCAGCACATGTGTGTCTGGTTTCCCTCCTCCGATGAATCAAGTTTTTTGCTTGTGACCACTGATATCTCTTTGGTTTTATTTTATTTTATTTTTAGAATTAACTCTGGTTGTGATAACCTATGTGAGCTTTCTGGGGTTTTTAGAGTTAACAGTAGTTATAGAGCTACTGTGGCTCTTTGGTCGTTTGTTATTAGGGTTGACGATCTTATATTTATTCTTTCCTGTTCAGTGAATTGGGTTTTTCAGGTAGACAGTTTGCATGATGCAGGGCCCACCTGTATTAAACTCTTTGTTTAGGGTCTCCATGCTCTGACTCCTAAATGGAAATGGGTGAACTTTTGATAATATCAAAAAGTCTTTAAACTACATAGATTTTAACCCAGTGATAACCGTTACTAGTCCTATACCCCAAAAAGATCAAAGAAAGAGAAAAAGGACCCACATGAACAAAATTATTGACAATGGCTTTTTTTTGTGGAGTCAGAGACCTGGAGACTGATGGGGTGCCCATCAAGGGAGGAATGGCTGAACCAATTATGGCACATGAATGGGACAGAATGCTATTGTGCTGTAAGAAAGGATGAAGCGGCAGTTTCAGAGAAGCCTGGGGAAGAGCTATATAAACTGATGCAGAAGAAGTGAGCAGAATGAGAACAGTTTATAACAGCAGCCACAAAGTTATAAAGACAAACAACTTTGAAAGATTTATGAACTCTGATCAACACAATGACCCTACAGGATTTTGGAGGACCAATGATAGGGAGCACTAGCCACCTGCTGACAGAGATATGATAGGCTCAGGGTACACAATGAAACGCACACTTTTGAACATGGCCGATGTGGGAATTTGTTTCGAATAACTATACATCTTGGATATAAAGATTTTCTTTTTCTTTTTTTTGTTAATGGGAGGAGGAAGAGAAAATAAATGCTTGTTACTTATTACTTGAACAAAAACTTGTTACTTGTAAAAACTTAAATTTTTTTTAAAAAAACCTCTCGATCAGAAAGTAATACCCAAGGGTCCTGATTCTGGTGTGCATGGGAATTCAGGGATTCTCACCTGCAAGGGAAAAGTGTAATCTGCCGGGTCCAGCACTCTGGTCTTATTTCCTTCGGTCACCTCTGCTATTCCTTTAATTTTGGTGTGCACGGAGCTGATAAGGGGTTCCTTGCGCTGGTACAATTTCTCACTCCACAAGCCAAAGCTGAATGTGGCAAAAAGAAAAGACCCTTTGCTGTGGTTTCTAAGTCTTTTGCCTGTGAACCAGCCCCTTCTTAGCCTTAAAATTTGTGGAAAAGAGATTCCTAGACTAAAGAAACTTCCAGGCTAATTTGCTCTCATTCAACAAATCTTTGCCCAGAATGCACTCGTTTCTTGTTGTTCCCACCTCTTGGAATCCAAGCTTTTTTTAGTGTTCTGCTCAGCTGTGACCTCTCTTCTACTTCTTTGTATTTACTTACCTGTGTACATATTCTATCTCCCAATAGAATGTAAGCTCCCTGAGGGTAGGGACTGCTTCATTATATACACACTCCAAACTAGCTTTCTTGCTGTTCTTCACATAAGATACTCAATCTCCCACCTCCGGGCCTTTGTACTGTGCCTCCCCTATGCCTCCCTCCTCACCTCTACCTCTTAAAACCACTAATTTCCTTCAAATCTCAGCTCACCTTCTACATGAAGTCTCTTCTGATCTCTCCCAGCTGTTAGGGCCTCCTCCCCTCATTGCCTTGAATAAATTTCACATAGCCACTAATAATAACTAGCTTTTATATGAGATTTACAAAGCGCTTTACACGTATTATCTCATTTGATCCTCCCAACAATCCTGGGAGGTAGGTACTATTAGTAACTCCCATTTTACAGATGAGGAAACTGAGGCTGAAAGATATTAAGTGACTTGCCCAGGGTCACACAGATAGTAAGTATCTGAGGCTAGATTGGAATTCAGGTCTTCCCAACTCCAACTTCAGCACTCTATCCACCACACCACCTAACTGCCTCTGGTCGCTGTGGTACTACCTTAGTAAATATGCCAATGGGCTATCATTTTATATTTTTATATATTTATAATATATTTCTATATTCACAATATATTTATAACATTATACCTCTATATCAATATTATATTAATATACAATATATGTCAACACAATCTTATATTTATGTAGAATATTAAAATATATTTTATATTTTATAATATATTTCTATATTTTATTATATTATTTTATAGCCAAGAAACTAGAGGATCAGATAAGTTAGATGTTGCCATCTGACTTACGTTTCATCCACACAATTATTTATTGAACACCTACTTTGTGCCCAGAGATACAAAGTCAATCAGCAATAATTGATCAGGTACCCGCCATGCCCCAGATGCCAGGGTGATCACCATGGTGGGCCATACCATTTTGAGGGGGGCGTCTGAGGATATTCATGAAGCACATGACATGTGAGCTGGGCTTTGGGTGATGGGTAGGATTTGGGTAAGAGAAGGGGAAGGCATTAAAGGAAGGGAGAACTGGGTGGGAAAAAAGGCAAGAGTGTTGGTGGAGGGAGATAAGACAGTGAGGATCGGAGCAGCTGGAGCAGAGGACCTTTCAAAGGAGCAGAAGAAGATAAGGTTGTCAGGGGAATTACAAGAGAAATGAAGCTTGTGGTCTCAGACTTACCAGATGTAGATGAGAACGAGCACAGAAATAAGCCACTTGAGAGTCCCGTACCAGACGTTCTGAATTTCCACAACTTTCTCAGTCTTAATACTGAACAGACTGCTGGAATAGCACCAGTCCCTCTGGCACCTCATTGCCATCAGGGCAGGGGGTTCCTTGAGCACCTGCATGACAGCCATGCTGATGTTCAGCGCTGCTGAGTTCTTCTGTTCTGTCCTGGCTCACTGAACCAGGCAAGTGTGAACAGTTCCGAAATACTTCTCTCTAAGATTTGGACGATTTTGAAAAGAACTTTCAGTTTTGCTTAAGTAGGAATATAAGAACTGACAAGGCTAGAGATTCATCTAGAGATAACACTTCTCTGATAGCTTGGCCTCACTTAGGCATGCTTTGTGCACTAAAGAAAACCATTTGTTCTGGAGGTAATCTCTGGCTACAATAAACTGTATTATTATGAATAAATGAATGGATGGATGGATGAAAAAAAGTTCATTGAGTAGGTAATATGTGCTGAACAAAGTGCAAAATTCTGGAGATATAAATACAAGCAATCAAGACAGTCCCTGCTGCCACGGAGTTTACATTCTAAGGTGGGGGTGGGGAGAGAGAACAGCTAAAGAAGAGCTGGAAAGGCCTTTGGGTATAATCAGGGCAGCATGGGTTGGAAATGACATGTTGATAACCTGGTTCTGAGGTCCCCAGTGAAATGTATGAATCCTAGGAGGAAGAGGATGGGGAGGATGCCCAGAGTATATGGAAGGAAGGAAATAAGCATTTATTAAGCACCTACTATGTGCCGGGCACTGTGCAAAGTGCTTTTTACAAATATTATCTCATTTGATCCTCACAACGGCCCTGGGAGGTAGCTGCTATTAGGTCCCCATTTTGTTGTTGTTGTTCACAGCTCTCTGTGACCCCATTTAGTGCTTTCTTGACAGAGATACCAGAGTGGTTTGCCATTTCCTTCTCCAGCTCATTTTACAGATGAGGAAACTGAGGCAAGCAAGGTTAAGTGACTTGCCCAGGGTCACAAGGCTAGGAAGTGTCTGAGATCAGATTTGAACTCAGGAAGATGAGTCTTCCTGACTCCAGGTCTCATGTTCTATCCGTTGCACCACCTAGCTGCCCCATCCCTGTTTTACAGTTGAGGAAACTGAGGAAAACAGAAGTCCAATAACTCACCCAGGCTCACACAGCTATCTGAGACCAAATTTGAACTCAGGTCTTCCTGACTCCAGGTCTGCTGCTCTACCCCCTGTGCCACCAGCTGGCTTGTTAAGGTGCCTGCAGCTCCACGCTGTCGATTGAACTAAGTTGAAAGATCTCACGGGTACAAGTCTGTAATAATGATGAAGATGATGATAGCTAGCATTTATTAAGCAACTACTATGTGCCAGGAATTCTGCTAAGCACTTTACAGATATTATTTCACACGATCATAGCAATAACCTCAGAAGGTAGGCACTACAATTATCCCAACTTTGTAGTTCAGGAAACAGAGGCAAACAGAAGTTAATGACTTGCCCAAGGTCATAAAGTCCCTGGAGGTCGAAAGATCTTAACCCGTCCTTCAAATCAACTACAGCATTAAACCAGCCTAGGTGGATGAATATTCTTAGATTTCAGCAACGCATTTGGCTTAGTCTTTCATGCCATCCTTGTGGATAAGAGGAAAAGATGTGTTCTAGACAACAGTACAATGTGATGGAGCCAGACCTGGTCCAAAGACTAGACCTAATAAAGAATGATAGGAAGGTCTCTAGTAACGTGCCTCAGGGATCAGTTCCTGGCCCTGTGATCTTTAGCATCACTGTTAATGCTGTCAATGTTGGATGAAGGCACAGGATAGATATTTGTCAAATTTTCAGGTAGATTGAGTTGGGTTAGATCATAGGTAGACAAACTACTGTCCCAGGGCCAGTTGGATCTGATGCAGAGACCAGAGTTTGCTGACTCCTATGTTAGATGATCACTTTGGGACCCCAAGAGTTCCCAGCAAGGTAGAATGATGGGCCAGCTCTGATGAGGTGACATTTAATAGAGATCAATGTAAAGTTAGACACCTGAGTTCCAAAAAATCAACTTTACAAGAAGAGGATGGGCAAGGCCCAGATAGGCAACAACAGCTCCTCTAGGAAAGATTTGTGGCTTTTATTGGGTGGAGTCAACAATGTGATATGGTGGCCCCAAAGTGTAAATGCTTCACAAGAAGGAGGCGATCATCCACTCCCCTGAACACTGTGCCCTGGTCAGAGTACAACACACAAATAAACAGAGACAGACAGACAGAGACAGAGGGACAGAGAGACAGAGGGAGAGGGAGAGAGAAAGGAAGGGAGAGAGAGAGAGAGAGAAGAGACAAAGAAATTGGAGAGAGAAGAGAGAGACAGAGACAAGAGAGAAAGAATAGAGAGAGGAGAGACAGAGAAGAGAGAGAGAGAAAGAGAGATGGAGAGAGAGGGAGGGAGGGAGAAGGGGAGGAGGAAGGGGTAAGAGGGAAGATGGAGAAAGAAAAAGAGAGGCAGAGAGAGACAGAGAGACAAAGGTATATAAAGACAGAGAGACAGACAGAGACAGAGAGAATGAAGACAGACAGGGGGATGTGTGAGAGAGATGAACAAGATGGTTAGATTGTATATATAGAGAGAGAAAAGAAGGAGATCAATGGATAGATAGATGTGTGAGAGAAATGGAAATTTAAAGAGTGAACAGACAGATGGACGGACAGACAGACAGACACAGACAGACAGACAGATAGATAGATAGATAGATAGATAGATAGATAGATAGATAGTTAGATTATAGAGCATTTATTAAGAGCTTACTATGTGCCAAGCACTGTTCTAAGCACCAGGGATAAAAATTTAAGGAAGCAAGTCAGTTCCTGCCCTTGAGGAGCTTACATTCTCATGGGAAGACAACATAAACAGGGGACTAGAAAGAGTGGGGGGAGCTGAGGGAAATAGGCAGGGATGTACTGCAGCCAGCTGGAGAGACCTGGTTGTTAAATCTCTAAATGTGATCAGCAAACACTACAAATCAGCTCAATTTATTGTTTTGTTGATTGTCTAGACCAGGGCCGTCCAGCCTTAGGTTTTTATTGAAACAATAGACAATATATTTTGATTTGCCATTTCAGTGAGAGCTCTGTGGTAGCTCAGCTTTGTTTACTAAAGCATTTACATAAATTTCTATGCTTGAAGGTGGGCCGCAAAAATTGCACTGCAGGCTGCCCATGGCCGCATTTTGGATAGCCCTGATCTAGATTTAAGAAAGTAAGTGTGACCTGCCTATATTTTTTTTCCTTGGAGAGCTGGTTATTAAACATTCACCACACACCCCTGGAGGAGGGGGACCTGTGTAAAGGCAATGTAGCAGCAGTAGAGGAGGATTCTGGAGAGCATTCAGCCATGGGTGAAGAGAATCATAGCAGAGGTCTGCTAGGGAAGGAGTCACCAATGAACAGGGTGGTTTCTCAGGCTGGAGTTCTGTCTAGTTCTGGTAACATTATAGAAAGGACACACTGGAGTGTGTCCGTAAGAGAGGGATGGAGACCATGCAATGGGAGGATTTGTTGAATGCACTGGGCAGGCTTATCTGGAGAAGTCTTAGAGGGATGTCATCATTTTCTTCAAGTACCTGGAGGGTTGTCATATGGAAAAGGGATTATTAGCCTTGTACAGCTTGGCCAGGAAGCTCAGCCAGGGGCAATGGATAGAAGCCAAGGAAAGAAAGCAAGGAAAACACCTAACAATCCAATGGGCTACCTCACAGCCACAGGATCCCTCTACTGAAGGCCCTCAAATGACCACTTTTCTGGGATGTGTTGGAGAGATTCTTGGTCAGGGACAGGATGCCTCAGACAGCCTCTGCCAAAGTCCCTTCCAACTCTGAGATTCCATAATGTCTTTCCTCTTACGCCTCATGACTGTGTGACCAAGGACAAGTCACTTCATTCTTACAGGCCTCAGTTTCCTCTTCTAAGACAAATATCCCAACTCCTACTGAAAAGTTGGGTCCTCAGAGCATAACTACTGAGTCCCATCAGAACTAATCCTAGGCAACCCTTGAGGGTTGTCTTTTTAATGCTAATACTATATAGCTTATGAGCCCCCATCAGTGTAGGCACTGCCATGATTATCAGTTGATATCCATTAGTTAGCCAGACTCAGGTGTTAGAAAGCAGTATTTTCTAAGGTGGGCAGCTAAGTGGCACCATAGTGCATAGAGCACCAGGCCTGGAGTCAGGAAGACTCATCTTCCCAAGTTTAAATCTGGCTTTAGACACTTACTAGCTGTGTGACCCTGGGCAAGTCACTTAACCCTGTTGGCTTCAGTTTCCTCATCCTTAAAATGAGCTGGAGAAGGAAATGGCAAACCACTCCAGTATCTCTGCCAAGAAAACCCCAGATGGGGTCACAAAGAGTTAGACAAGACTGAAATAACTGAATAAAAAACAATTTACTAACGTGGTATAGTAAGAAGAATTGGTACAAAACATTCCCCCCAAAGTCTGTGAGATACTCTCCCACCAGTACATGTAGAGAATCTAGGGGAAGGTGGGCTCAAATCTAGAGCGTGCAGGTGGCAAAGGGATACTCCTGGAAGTCCTTTTGCTGAAATCCTTGAGATGTCCCCTTTAGGTATGGTGTAGTTTTCTGCTGGGCCCTTTGTAGAATTATGACTCCAGCCTGTCCTTGGTTCCAATACAGACAGAATTGTTGTCATTGTTCTTGGTCCTTCATTCTCCAAGAAGACCAATGAGATCACAAGGGTGATGCCTTGACTTGTGAGTAAGTTGGGTTTAAGTGAGGCAGGGTCATCAGCTCCACTCTGTCCTGCAGAGTCATCAAGGTCCAGCAGCAAGACAAGAGTCCAGATGACCGGCGATGGCCCAGCTATTAGAACACCAATGGGAAGTCGAAATTCTTTAGATGTCCTAAGTTTATCGGGTCATGTGTGTGTGTGTGTGTGTGTGTGTGTGTTTGTGTGTGTGTGTGTATAATTGAAGCTCAATCTATCACCCCAGTCTATTCCTTCTTAGGAGTCTAACTGGAATGCTCTCTACTCTCTGCTTACTCAAATCTGAACTAGCTCCCTGGCCCTACAGAGGGTGACCAAGTTTTCTCAGCCAATCCAAATACTCTTTCTATGCAACATTATACCAGCCAATAAAGGCCTTTCCCCAACTTTGTCTAAAGGCCATGACCAAATGACTGCCTGAGACATAGTCTCGATGAAGGTGCCAAATGTAGCCTTTGATCACTTACCTTGGGTAGGGTGAGGTGACTTGGTTGATTGACTCTATTATTCCCTATCCTTATATATACAAAAATGTAAAAACAAAATAAAAACAAGGTAAATTTCAGGGGAAAAGGACAGGAGCAACTTGGGATAGGGAAGTACAGGCCTCTTGTAGAAGGTGTTGTTAGGGCTTAATGTTGAACAAAGCTGGGGATTCTAAGCAGCAAAGGTAAGGAAGAAGGGCATGTCATGGACGGGAGACAGCCTCTACAAAGACATCAAGACGATGATAGAATGTTTTATATGGGAAATAGCAAGAAGGTCAGTTTGATTGGAATGGAGATTATGTAAAGGAGAATAATATTCAGCAAACTTGGAGAGTTAGACCAGAGCCAGACTTTGAAGTTAGTATTGAGGTTTTGGTGCAGCTAGGTGGCGCCATAGTGGATAGAGCACTGAGCTTGGAGTCAGGAAGACTCATCTTTATGAGTTCAAATCTGTCCTCATATATTTACTAGCTGTGAGACCCTGGGCAAGTCACTTCACCCTGTTTTCCTTAGTTTCCTCCTCTGTAAAATGAACTGGAGAAGAAAATGGCAAACCATTCTAGTATCTCTGCCAAGAAAACTCCAGAGGGGCTCATAAAGAGTCAGCAACAACTGAGGTTTCAAGTATGGATGATTGAGTGAATGGAAATGCCAATGGAAGAAATAGAGAAAGGAAGAGGAAGAGTTAATTTTTGAGATAAGAATGTTGTGTTTTGTTTTGGAAAAACCAATTTGTGTTGTTGACTCCAGGGTTGTCAGGTTAAACTTTATAAGGGTGTCCAGGGCTAGTTTTCAGCCAGTCAATCCCAAACTCCCTTTCCAACTCAGTCGAGGAATTTATTCAAACTTCAAAGAAACTTCAAAGAAATCCCTTGGTGTAGTGACATTTTTATACTTAGTTTAATTCCTCGTCAACATACTAATGCCATATTACCTCTGTTATCTGGTCTTTGCTTTCTGTAAATCAGGCAGCAGTGGGCAGGGTGAGTGGGGGAAGGAAACCAACTGATAAAAGACCAACTAATGTCATACACATTAATGCTCAGCTTTTCTCTTCTCTATCGCAAACTCTGGGAGGGTGTGATCACTTCTTCCCAAGCTTTCTATCATTTCTTCCCAGTGGACACAGTCTCCTCTGTTAGAATTAGACAGATCTGGTCCCTAGATGACATCACGTCAGAATTTCTTTTCCCCTCCATTCTTTAAACAATCACAATAACCAAAATCTGAACCCAACAAACACCAAATGAAACACGCTTTCCCATATTCATAGAACAGAAGATGATGGTACATGGAATGGGAGATCTCTATTACGTAGACAGAGCTTGCTTTTCTCTTTAAGTATGTCATAGATTCTACATGTAATTTTCAAAGCTATGCTACTGGTCTGTGATTCCTTTGAATTTCTTCTATCCTCTTCTCTTTTTTTTGCGGGGGGGCAGGGGGAACCTATCCATTACCGTTCCATGTCTTACAACCTGCATACCTTCTTAACATACAATGCTACCCCATGCTTCCTTTTATCCATCTTCTTCCTTTTGGTTAAGTTATACCCAGATAGAACCATAATCTAGTCATGGTTTCCCCTATCTCAGTAATATCTGTGAGATCACAGTTACCTCCTTGAGATCTCTAGCTCGTCTGGCTTAGTCTTTGGTTATCTGGGTAGAGTTGTGGGAAGCCATGTGCTTTGCAACTGGATCATTTCTTGAATTTTATATGCTATGAACTTTTGGCATCTCAAATGCTCCTTAGCCGGGGCCTGGAGTGGGGGAGATGACAAGAGGCTGACCCCACATTTAGGTTTCACGGAGCCTGATGGCTTAGAGCTGGAAGGGACCATAGAGACCATCTAATCCAACCCCCTTATTTCAAACTGAGCCTTTGAGAGGGAAGAGAATCCCTCCAAGAAGGATTTTCTAAAGACCACAGAGTTAGACAAGAACAGAGCCAGAGTTTCCACACAGAGTTCCAACGAAATCACAGGTCCCACCCCCCTTCCCCCCAAATCCTTTCCAGCTCTAAATTCTATGATGTTTCACTTATGAAATCTGGTGGTGAGAGGATGCTGAGTAATTTGGACACAGTGAAAAGCATGCTTAAATCCAACAGGGGACCACTGGAGGGTACTATCGCAGATCTCCACCTCACCCCCACCTCCTAGGCCACTGACAGCATCGATGCCCTGAAGATGCTGATAATGGCTCACCTTCGCAGAGACGTTTCAGATAGACAAAGTATTTTTGCTACATGATTCCATTTGACAGGAGAACCCACCTCCTTTAGATCCACCAAGGCCAAGACCCCCCCTTCATTCTTTCTCTTGAATTATCGCATTTCCTCAGAGGCAAAAGAGTTGCTAAGCAACTGATCCCTGGGGATGCAGAGGAATGAGGGGTCCTTCTTCCTATTGATTGAGAGGCCCCTAGGGGCCAGGGTAGCTCCTTCAAGGGCCTGGAAAACAGGTCCAGCCAATTTACTCCAATTTGGGAGATAATTGGAGAGATAACGTTTGTCCATTTAAAAATATTATTGTATTTTTAATTTATGGAATAAAACAAGCATTTCTATAACATAGTACAATAAAAAAGATGATTGCATCTGAAATTGCAAATCTACTATGCACAACTTGCTATTCCTTTCACATATACAACAAACTTATCATGTAAATTTCTTTTTTTTCCCTTCCCTCTTCCCCTGCCCCTGCCTGCCCCTGTCCTAGAGATGGCTACCCTTAGACACAAATAGGTATATATGTGTGTGTATGTTTGCATGTGTAGGTATATATACATACATGTATGTATATTATTCTATACATACATCTGTTTATCAGTTCTTTCTCTGGGTGGAGATAGCATTTTTCTTCATATGTCCTTTATAGTTAATTTGGGTACTTACAATAAACAAAATAACAGTCTTTCAAAGTTGTTCTTAAAATAACATTGCTGTTACTGTATACAATATTCTCTTGGTTCTGCTCATTTCGCTTTTCATTGTTTTGTGCAAGTCTTGTATGCTTTTTCTAAAATCAACCAACTCATCGTGTCTTATGGCACAGTAGTATTCCATCACAGTCATACACCACAACTTGTTCAGCCATTCCCCAATTGATGGGCATCCCTGCAATGTGCAGTTCTTTGCCACCACAAAGAGAGCTGTTATAAACATTTTAGAACATATAGGTTCTTTTCTTCAGTCATCTTTGGAAATAGACCAACTAGTGATATTGCTGGGTCAAAGGTAGTTTAATAACGATTTGGGCATAATTCCTGATTGCTCTCCAAAATGGCTGGGTCAGTTCGCAGTTCCACCAACAATGAATTGGTGTCCTGATTTTTCCACATTTGTCCATTTTTGTAAGCACTTCTCAGAGAAAATGTCATTTGTGACTAATGGGCAATTTATTCCATTTTTTAAATTTGCTAAAAGCCAAAGGCTATATTTATTTTGCACCATAAAAGCCTGAACATTAACATAAGAAAAAACAAAGTAAAACAAAACAAAAATCACGATTTGGTAAATTTTCTGCCAAATTGCTTAACAATTGATTTAAAAGGGTAGTTGCAGTGGGGAAAGGACTTAGTGGAGGGACTTTAGACCAGATATGCCCTCCTGAACTTATATTATGTAGGGAATGTTTTTACCACTTTCTTTAGTTAAGCTATTCAAATACAGGTGTGATTGATCCTTAATATAGCCTTTTTTTAGACTCTGAGAGGACACATACCCACCTGGATGAGGTTAGAACCAGTGGGGGGCAGAGGGACCCTAGAAGATGCCTGGATCCAGAGTGTGCCCTCCCTCCTATATGTAAGCAATGTTGCCACTCTCTCTGCAGGACATGATTTCTTACCCTAAGTTATCCACACATTCAACCAATATCTGATGGACCAGAATTTATTGATCCATGTTAGAATTATCTCTAACTGGAGAAGGATGTCTCCCATGAAGCCACCTGGCCCATCTAAGATTCTACCAAGTCAATCCTTTTTCTGGCTCCTGCCAAACTTTGCCGCGGGCTCTGCCCAGGTCACTAAGCCCACTAAGCCTGGGGGCAAGGGCATAGCCTAGAGATGGGACTCAGGACAGTCTAGGAGCCTGGTCTGGGAGGAATTCTTTTGCATCTCACCCCCATCTTATTCTACACAATTCTACCCTGCCAGTTCTGCAAAGAAGGGCCCTTAGAAACTAGAATGGTGGAGCTGGAGGGAACCTTGGGGCAGAGGATGTTAAAGCATGGAACATCAGAGCTGGGAGGGACCTTAGAACAGAGAAAGTCACTCATTCCTATTAAAAACACAGGAAAGCAAAGAAACAGATAGCATTTTCCTTAAAATGATAAGCAGTATCCATATAAAACCAAGAGCAAGCATTGTCTGTAATGGGTATAAGCTACGTAACCTCTCCAAAAAGATCAGAGGTTAAGCAAGGACATCCGTTGTCACCACTATTATTCAATATTATACTAGAAATGCTAATCATAGCACTAAGAAAAGAAATAGAAATTAAAGGAATTGGAATAGGTAATGAGGAAGCAAAACCATCATTTTTTTTGCAGATGATATGATGGTATACTTAGAGAATCAGCTAAAAAACTAGTCGAAATAATTAACAACTTCAGCAAAGATGCAGGATATAAAAGAAATCCACACCAATCATCAGCATTTCTATATGTTATTAACAAAGTCCAGCAGGAAGAGATAGAGAAGTTCCATTTAAAATAATTGTAGACGATATAAAATACTTGAGACTCTCCCTGCAAGACAAACCCAGGAACTATATGAACATAATCACAAAACACTTTTCATGCAAATAAAATCAGAACTAAACAACTGGAGAAATATGAATTGCTTGAGTACAAAATATGTGTGTCCTATCTCCCCTTAGAGATGGGCTCTTGAGGGCAGGGACTATTTTTTTTAACCATTCTTTGTTTCCCCAGTGCTTAGCACAGTGCCTGGCACATAGTAGGTGCTCAATAGATGCTTGTGGACTGACTGACTCTCTAGTACTAATAGAAAACTAATGCTTAGTCTAGAGAAAAGAAGACTTAAGGAGGATTTAGCTTTTTATTTATGGATGGCGCCCGTGATCGAATTGATGTAAAAGGACTCTTGCTAAGGAAATAACCTCTTCTGATTCAGATCCTCACTTGTTCTGCCATGTCTAGTCTCTGAGAATTATCAGGGGGCAGGAAGAGGAGCCGTGAGTTTCCCAGGATCACCCAACCAGGATGGGTCAGAGATGGGACTTGAAACAAGGTGGAGACTGTGACATCAGTCTTAAAATAAGGCTGTTATGTGGAAGAGTGTTGGAACTTGTTCTGTTTTGTGTCCTGAGAGCAGAACAAGGGGCAAGGAGCAGAAGTCTAAAGGAAGCAAATTTGCCTTGAATCTAAGGAAAAATTTTCTAGCAGTGAGAGTTGGTCCCAATGTGGCATGAGCTGCATCTTAGAGTGGTTCCCTCTTAATAAAAAGTCTTCAAGCTAAAACTGGATGGGGCAGCTAGGTGGACCCATAATGGATAGAGCATTAGGCCTGGAGTCAGGAAGATCATAATACGTTTATACACATATATATATATATATATATATATATATACATATATATATATACACACACACATACATATACACACACACACATATATATGTATATACACATATATGCGTATATATGTATGTATGCATGTATGTATATTCCCTTCAACTACCCTAATACTGAGAAAGGTCCCATGAGTTACAAATATCATCTTTTTATGTAGGAATGTAAACAAAATGGTTCAACTTTAGTAAGTCCCTTATGATTTCTCTTTCTTGTTTACCTTTTCATGCAATCCATATTTTGCTTTGGAGCATTATACTCAGTTTTGCTGGGTAGGTGATTCTTGGTTTTAGTCCTGGCTCTTTTGATCTCTGGAATATCATATTCTAAGCCCTTATCTTGTGTTATCCTGATTGTGTTTCCACAATACTTGAATTGTTTCTTTCTAGCTACTTGCAATATTTTCTCCTTGACCTGGGAACTCTGGAATTTGGTGACAATATTCCTAGGAGTTTTATTTTTGGGATCTTTTTCAAGAGGCGATTGGTGGATTCTTTCAATTTCTATTTTACCCTCTGGTTCTAGAATATCAAGGAAGTTTTCCTTGATAATTTCTTGAAAGGTGATGGCTAGGCTCTTTTTTTGATCATGGCTTTCAGGTAGTCCAATAATTTTTAAATTACCTCTCTTGGATCTATTCTCCAGGTCAGTGGTTTTTCCAATGAGATATTTCTCATTTTCTTTCATTTTTTCATTCTTTTGGTTCTGTTTTATAATTTCTTGATTTCTTATAAAGTCACTAGCTTCCATTTGCTCCATTCTAATTTTTAAGGCAGTATTTTCTTCAGTGGTCTTTTGGATCTCCTTTTCTGTTTGGCTAATTCTGCCTTTTAAGGCATTCTTCTCCTCATTGGCTTTGTGGAGCTCTTTTAACATTTCGGTTAGTCTATTTTTTAAGGTGTTATTTTCTTCAGTATTTTTTGGTTCTCCTTTAGCAAGTCATTGACTTGTTTTTCATGATTTTCTTGCCTCCCTCTCCTTTCTCTTTCCAATTTTTCCTCTACTTCTCTTCCTTGATTTTACAAATCCTTTTTGAGCTCTTCAATGGCCTGGGACCAAATCACATTTTTTTTAGAGGTTTTTGATGTAGGATCTTTGACTTTGTTGACTTCTTTTGGCTGTATGTTTTGATCTTCTTTGTCACCAAAAATAGATTCTATAGTCTAAGTCCTTTTACACTGCCTGCTCATTTTCCCAGCCAATTATTTGACTTTTGAGCTCTTTGTCAGGGTATGACTGCTTCTGGAGTGGAAAGTGCTTTGTCCCAAGCTTCAGAGGTTTTGCACTGCTGTTTTCAGAGCTACTTCTGTTCTGAGGTGCTATTGTTGTACCAGAAGCGAGCGAGACACACCACAGAGTATAAGTTTTAAGTGGAGAATTTATTAGCTGGCAGCCATCGGGGTACGGCACCACAAATCAATGGCAAATGTGTTGGGGTGATGGCTTGGCTTATATAGGATATGGGGGTACAGAGTAGGGGGGAAGAGGAACAAAGGTCCTGGCTGATCAAAAGATTCAATCAGGTTATCGTACTAGCGGGATAATCTCATTTACATTCCTTGGTGGAGTCACGGAGTCCCAGGGATATCTCCCAGGAAGGGTCTGTCAAGTTATCTCTCAGTGGGATAGTCCTATCTATTGAGATTCCTTGGTGAAGTCACGGAGTCCCAGGGGGTTTGCTAAATGCCAAAGATATCTGAGTTCATTCTTTCTGGGGGGGCTTGTCAGTAGCTAGGGGTTACTCAGGGGTTCCTAATTTTCCTTGTATTACACTATGATATTCCTCTCCTGGCCTGTGCTCTGGTCTGTGAGTGCGAGCACTCCTTTCTGCCATGAAACTACCAGGAGGACTCCCTCTTCACAGCCACCCCAAACTCTGCCACACCAATGCTCCTCCTCCCCCAAGGACCATGAGCTAGGACTGTGACCCATATCCAAGCAGGGCAAAGCAAGAGAACGCTGCCCCAGTGTCGGCAAAGAGATCCCTGCACTCCCGCTTTGATCAGCCTCCTGATTCCCCCCACTGTCTGTGGGCCTGGAGCTCTGGAAGCAGCCACAGCAGCTGCAGCCACCTCCACTGCCCCAGGGCTGCAACTGGACCCTGCACTGCTCTCACCCAGGTCCAGCAGTTTTCCCACTGACTTCCTAAGTTGTCTTTGGAGTTTGTGGGTTGAGAAGTCTGGAAACTGCCACCAGTGCCAGTGATTCAGTGCTCTGAGGCCTGCTCCACCCAGTCTGCTCTGACCTGGTCTCTTCTGGTGCAGCCCTCTCTGGACTGGGCTCCTCTCCCAGCATGGTATGATAGACCTTTCCCAGCAATCATCCAGGACGTCTTGGGCTGGAGACTTGTTTCCCTCTGTCATTTCATGGGTTCTGTAGCTCTAGAATTTGTTTACAGTCATTTTTATGGGTATTTGGAGGGATTTAGGGGAGAGCTCAAGTGAGTCCCTGTTTTCAGGCATCCATCTTGGCTCTGCCCCACCATCTTCCTGAGTTCAAATATGGCCTCAGACACTTGCTAGCTCTGTGACCCTGGGCAAGTCACTTCACCTTGTTGGCCTCAGTTTCCTTTTCTGTAAAATGAGCTGGAGAAGGAAATTACAAACCATTCCAATATCTTTGCCAAGAAAACCCAAAACGGGTTCACAGAGAGTTGGACACAACTGAAACAGCCAAACAGCAACCACAACAACAATAAACTGGATGACATCTTGTGGGGGTAAGAGAGAGGGGTCTCTCAGTTACCCATGCCAGCTAGTCATCTTGCATTTTATTGTGTGCCAAGCACTGTGTTAAGTGCTGGGGGTGCAAATTAAAGCAAAAGATAGTCTCTCTTTTTAAGGATCTCATAGTCTGATAGAAGAGACAACAGGCAGACAGCTACGTACCAACAAGCTACGTACAAGATAAATTTTGGAGAGAAGGCACTAAGACTAAGGACTGGGAAAGGCTTAATGCAGAGAAGGGACCTTAGGGAGGCCAGGAGGCAGAGATGAGGCAGGAGAACCTTCCAGGCATGGGGGTCAATGGCCCAGAGATGAAGTGATGGGGGCCTACAACAGGTTGGTGGCAGTATCAGAGGAGAGAAGGGGGCATACAGGAGAAAAGTTATGAAAATAGAAATGACAAGACTTGGCAACTGACTGGTGTTAAACCTGAAAATTTGGTTGAAGGAAACAACAGAGCTAGGTGATAGAAAAATCCATGTTGTTTATTATTTTCCCTTAAAGCATAGCAGAGCTAGCTTACTTGTACGTACAAGGAGTCAGAGTATAAACTCTGGCTGCCTGAACAAAGCAATGAGAAAACTTATATACTTTATTTTAGCAGAGCTAGCAAGCCTGTATGACCTCATTTTTATGACCCCCATGTATGTTTAACCATGATACAAGAAGAGTATTTTCCTTAATGGAATAGATTGTAAATACAACAAATTAGATAGTTGTCAAAGTGTCAATTGGATTTGTAGCCCCAGGATCTCTGTGTTTAATTGGCCATTAACATTCCACAACATAGTATATGCCCATAAAATATTAGGATAAGGAAAAGTCACATAATTCAAGATAGTGTCTGGGCTCAAGGTTTTCACCCTTAATGGCCATGGACAGAGCAAGGAATACTCCATCTGGATTTGTTGATACAAGATAGAGATGTCTCTGAGCTTACTCAGAGAACAAAGAGACTGTTAGGATCAGGCTTTTCTTCTGGTTAAGTAGTTCAGGCCCTGAGTCTTATTGAAATTACAAAAATGATATAAAATAGTATAATATTTTCCACATTTCCTCCTTTTGGTCAAAGGTAAGCTGAAAGCTTCACCTGAAGACCAATTAAGGTATGGAAAAACCTTTATCTTCCTCAGGGGTAAAGTTGTAAAAATCCTTATCTAGGTGGATTCAGGTTTTTTTTTTCTCTTTCTGTGTTTGGACATCCCCAGAGATGCACAGTAATTATAAACTACTTGTAAACAAGCAGGGGGAGCAAGTTGCAAGGGGTATCAGTAGGGAGCATAATGGGGAAACTAGAACACCTAAGTAAAATGAGCTAAAGATATCAAAGGTACAAGTAAACAGTCTTGGGAATGCAAGGGACTCAGAAAGGGAAAGAGCAGTTCTTCGTTCAGGTTCTGGTCCAGGCTCTTGGGAAGGTTGCCTGCGTCTGATGCTGTCCCCTTCAGGCTCTTTGAAACCGGAGGGCAAGGTGTCCTATGGGCTCAGATGTCCACTCAGGAGCACGGGCAATCATCAGATGTGATAGAAGGATCAAGGAGTCCATATCCACAAGTTGGCAGCTATAGAAGTAGTCAGATCTGACAGGAGCTCTCAGAACACATGTAATTTGATAATTGAGAGAAAAACAGCACAACATAGGTCCCAGCTACTCAGGGCCAAGTTCAAACAGTACAAATACAAAGTAGCTTTAAATCCCAGTTACATATTTCCAATGTCCATTTAAAGCAAAAAAAAAATTTTTTTTTTCAGATGCCTGATTGTGGTTATCTGGATCCTAGATAGTAAAAGAGAGTTCTGCTTCTCTGGTTCAGATCTAGAAATCTTCAGACAATTCTAACTTAATATAACTTAATCACTTAAATTTGGCTCTCCTTTTAACTTCAGAGTATTTCAGTTCATATATCATCTACTGTTTCTAACCTTACCTAAATTTTGTACCTGGTATAAGAGTCCTTTAAAATATAAAGGTCCAACCATAAATTGAACTCATCTTCCTTTTAAAATCATCAGACAGATACCTTAATAAAGGAGATATAATTTCACTTGTACTATCTTATACAATTTCCTTGTGCAAAAATCCACATTTAAGATCTTACTACATAAACACACTTATTAGCTTGAATTTCCATGACTGATAAATTTTGGAGCCAATCATACACATCTGTATATAATTCTTAGAGGAATCAATTTGGTCCTATTGCCTTTTCCTCTCAAAATTTGCTATCCTATTTAATTAGACATTTATCACATTACATCTTTGTCTTATTACTGTGTCTAATCATTTCCTCCTTTTGGAGGATGTTATCTCTATATCCTTCTGATCTTTATCTGGCCATGAACATAGGTTAAAATTGTAAGCTATTCATTCCTGTATCCTATTATAATAACTCAGAGATATTCCAATGTCCATCTATTACCTAATAGATTTAACATTGTGCTTACAAAACTTCCTGATAATATAAGTCTGCTATGAAAGAAACGAGGGACTATGTCATATATCTTAACAGAAGGAAAGAACTTCCTTAGCTGTTTGATTCCAGGCATGAGTCATATCTGTTAGCCAATCATATAGCCATTAGATGCTGAAAGCAGGGCTTAGGAGTAATCAGGTGGGGATTTTCCTTTTCAGAAAGGAAATAGCAGAACTGGGAAATAGAGTCAGGAAGATCCTACCTAGGTTGTGTCCAAGGTCGTCTTCAAGACTTTCTCCCAGGCATAGACATCCACCTTTAAGAATTCTCAGTCTGTAATGCCTGCCATTCCACTACTGGCTTCATGTGACCTATACCTGTAATCAGAGCTTAAAACAATATTAAATTGTAGTCCCATAAAATCTTAAATAGCAAATAAATATCCTTCAGATAGGACTGTCCCAAATTTCATTGAGCTAATAATTAACAAGTCAAGCTACATAACATTTCCAGCTTCTAAATACTTCCTCACACTCTTTTCCAACTTGCTAAATCATCTGAAACTATCATTCTCAGGACAGGGGAGGCTTAGCTAACTCCCATTTGTCCCCTAACTTTCTCATCTGCCTTTCCTATTTTCCCTCAACCTTAATTTACCTTTCCAAATCTTTCAAACTTTCAGTCTTCATTTCAGCCATAAGACAAAACAACTCATAAGTTAGTACTTTTTACTGACATAACTGTGTATACTGGAATCCCATTCCAGCTTCTTAAACACACAAAAGAGGTTAATGACTGACCTCACAAGTTGATGGATTGTCCCTGTTAACTCATTCTGGAGGGAAAAAAAGGAACACTTCAGGAATCGAGTCTTATACACATTGTTAAGCTCTAACTCTCGCTTAAAATCACAAAAACATTTTCCAAAATACTTCTAGAATTGTTTACCTAAACTGAAAATGTCTCTGATTTAGTCGCAGTAATTAATTACACTATTTGTGTCAATACCTAATTGCTCTTATATCACTTCACAACATCCAAGAACTCTATTTCACATAAATACAGTATAACTTTAAAATCCCAGTCTTAGTCCACGGGATAATGATTCAACCCTACATCATAAAACTTCTCTTCCCTTTCTAATTATTCTCATTAACACTGTAGAAACCATATTATCTTTCATTTGACTATACAAGAGTACCAATATAACCAGTCATTTGATTAAAACAACAAGATTTTACATATTTGCATTTATCCAATTTCCCATTTTTTTAAAAACAACTTCTTTCACAATGGTAACAGATTCTGGCAGATAACTTCCCTTTTGTCACTACCTGCTTATTTCTGATTAAAGAGATCTGCCACATCATCTCCCCCTGAGGGTGGGTTCTTTCCCATCAGATGGCAAGCTTCACTAATAAGGACTGTATCCTTAAGACCCACATTCTCCTCGAAACCCAGTCTTATCCTAAAAACGCATCACTTTTGCTGACTTTAAAAAGCCAGGTTTGAGACCCCTACTGTTCTTTCTTTCAGTAAAAACTCAAATCCCAGTAATTGTTGCCCCTCCCCTTTCCTTCCCTTCTGACAGGTGGGCTAAGGTGAATCTTCTTATCTAAACTAAGGGTGGGGAGGAGTAAGGAATTCAGACTGTCATTTCCAACCTCCTTACTCAAAAAAGAACCTTGAATAAGACATTGAATGGGCACTTCTATAGATAAGCATTAATTCTAATAATTCTAATTAGGTTCTCACCCAGAAACTCCGAGAACTCACAATAGGTTTGAACTGCAACCAATTGGCTTACAGGTGGAAATTCAGCGGGCCTTCCAAAATTACACAAAAAGATTTTACAGAACATTTTCCAAAAATATTTTCCTTAAAGCAAATTAATCCTTAAATGCTGGAATTCATTAACTAAGTTGGTACCAAATGTCCTCATTCTCAAATATTGCCCAGAATTCCTAGATATTACAAAGTTCCTTAGTCAAAAAGTGTTATAATGTGAGGACACTTAATTTCTATAAATTACATACTCAATTAAATTTACCTTATCACAATAATAAAGTTTACCAGGACTTTAAAAAAAAGCTTTTCCATAAGAATTCCTCTACACAGAAAACCACACAAGATTGATAAGAATTCATGACTAGATGGTTTCAAAAGTTCTTGTTTCAGTTAAAAACCTCAATTTCTTAAATAACTACAATTCTTAATCTAACAACATCCAGATTATAAGAGAAATTATTCTCTAACAGCACAGGTAATGCGATGTTAACCAATTTGTATATAATAACTATCTTAGAGATAAGTATACCACAAGCAATTATCATGTATCTAAGACTTGAAACAGATTCCAATTAATTACCAATCTAGTGATCATAACTGAGTTGGATAAGCAAATCAAATCTGATTCCTAACCACTGGTGGTAACATTTTAATTTCTAAGGCCCAATACTCTTAGCATTGTAAAAGATTACCACATTTTTCAATATTGCTGTTACATCTGTTTGTCAAATTACACAATTTAGAAATGTAACAGTGCCCTAAACATAATTATGCATTTTAAAACTTGAAACAACCCATTTATCAGTTAGGTGAACATATTCCTAAATCTCCTTGCACAGAGAATCTTTCATCTCATCATTTGAAACTATAACTTTAAATCCCCAGATATATTCTCATAATAGAAAATTTTTCACACAGAAAGTCTGTTCTCATGGTTAAATATCAGTATTATTAATTATTTACTTGTTATAACCACATATAACAGTTCCAAATTTTATCACATCCCTTTGGAAACCCAATTCACATATATCAAAATCAGATTAAAATTGCTATAATATCATTTCTTACCACACAATGGTCTTCTCAAATTCCACAATCTAAGAGAATTTTGGGAACACAATGCAAGTTTAGAAATACAGAAACAATAATTTTCAAATGACATCTATTGCATTTCCAGATTACCACATATAGAAATTATTCAGCTTATTACTTCTGGTATTTTAAAAACCACTTCATAAGTTAACAATTACATTAAATCAGAGAGAGATAATAATAATGTTGTATCTAACATATACCAGACTTTATGTTACGCATTTTACAATCATTATCATTTTGATCCCGTAACAACCATCATTATTACTTTCCCTTTAAAACTCAGGAAACAGGTCAAACAGATTAAAATACAGTTTTGCAACTGGAACAAGAAGTGTAAAGTTACCTAGAGAAGTTACCTAGAGCAGAAGCTAGTATCCCAATGGTGACAATTCTGGGAGGCAGAAAGTCCAAATCCATCTACCTCGCCCTTCCCCCACAACTGCAGAAGTTACTGAGCCTAGGGCGGTTTGCAGCTGCTGGGGACAGAGTGGGCAGAATGGCAGAATGCATAGGACCTGGTGACAATTCCAAACTTTGCCAGCAAGGATGGGCTACAAAGGTATCCAGGGGCACAGGACTGTCAGAATAGTGTCAGTCTGTGAATTTCTGTCCTTCTCCTCCTTTTTGCCAGGTGGGGAAAGGTGATTTAAGTTTTCCCTACAGTTCTCCTGCATTATCTTCTCCTAATCTGATCTGGGAGGAGAGAGGAGTTTGTTTTAGCTGCTCTAACTTTTACTGCAGCTCTGGCTTGGTCAGAGACAAGACAATAGTGAAAGATCTCAATGATTGTAACTCAAGTAAACTTCATCTAAGTGATCAGCAAGAGTGAGCTCCTGGGGGGATTTTACAGTCTCAGGAGTTCTCTCCCAAAATTCCAACTAATCAATTTCCAAACTTTTAATGAATAATCAATCCCAGAATATGCTAAAATGTTTCAGCTCTATTTTTTTCTTCAAGTTCGGCTGGCCAGGCCAAACATTGAAAAAGGAAATAGAGTCTCTGTTTCCCTAACTGCAGCCTTGGAATTCTCTGGCTACCTGCGTTTCAGATTTTACACGGTATAGACATTTCACAGCACACGCTCTCACACAGACAGTTAACAGACAATTAACAAAACAAATACAGAACAAATACAGACTGAGCTCAGAGTTTAAACAACAGAGAATTAGAAGCTTTCATGAGTTAGCTATTAGCACCCCTATGGTCTTTGGGGAAGCCTTGGCGTTCCTGATTTTTCTGACTCTCCATATCCTATCCCTTAGGAAGGGGGAAAAGGGAGATGGAGGAGGACTAGGACAGGTAAAGGAAGGCGAGGAGTAAGGATAAAATGCATTTATCCTCCCCATAATCAGAGCCTTCAAGGGAAGGAAGCAGGAATAGGGCAGAAGGCAAAAACAGAGCCCTTAAGGGAAGGGGGAAAGGGAGTGGGGAGGGAAGAGAGAGAGAGAGGGCAACGGTAGCAGAACAGAGTTACCTCTCTCAGGATCAGAGCCCTTCCTGGGAGGCAGAAGGGGAGGGAAAAAGCAAAGTGCAGTTTTTCTCCCCAGGACCAGAGCCTCCAAGCGAGGGAAGAGAGGGAGTGGAGGAACAGTTGGACTTCTAATTCTAGTTCCTGACTGATCCATAGTTAATTTTCTAGATCAATCAGTGTTTCCAGGGGATCTATGTGCGTTTGACCGCAGATCTGTGTTTTACCACAGATTTGATCCCTGCCCCCAGAGCTAGCTTAAAGGGAATTTCCAGACTTCAACCAATTTTGTGGGAGTTCTTTTTGGAAGCTGGGAAGAGAGACAACTTACCCCACCTTGTCAAGGCCAAAATTCCAGGAAAAGTTAATCCTATGGCGCCCAAAAGCGTTGGCAAGGTTGGGCTGTGTTGTCCTGTTTCCATCATTTCCATCCGAAAGTCACGGCACCATAACTGTTAAACCTGAAAATTTGGTTGAAGGAAACAACAGAGCTAGGTGATAGAAAAATCCATGTTGTTTATTATTTTCCCTTAAAGCATAGCAGAGCTAGCTTACTTGTACGTACAAGGAGTCAGAGTATAAACTCTGGCTGCCTGAACAAAGCAATGAGAAAACTTATATACTTTATTTTAGCAGAGCTAGCAAGCCTGTATGACCTCATTTTTATGACCCCCATGTATGTTTAACCATGATACAAGAAGAGTATTTTCCTTAATGGAATAGATTGTAAATACAACAAATTAGATAGTTGTCAAAGTGTCAATTGGATTTGTAGCCCCAGGATCTCTGTGTTTAATTGGCCATTAACATTCCACAACATAGTATATGCCCATAAAATATTAGGATAAGGAAAAGTCACATAATTCAAGATAGTGTCTGGGCTCAAGGTTTTCACCCTTAATGGCCATGGACAGAGCAAGGAATACTCCATCTGGATTTGTTGATACAAGATAGAGATGTCTCTGAGCTTACTCAGAGAACAAAGAGACTGTTAGGATCAGGCTTTTCTTCTGGTTAAGTAGTTCAGGCCCTGAGTCTTATTGAAATTACAAAAATGATATAAAATAGTATAATATTTTCCACACTGGGTATGGAGGGAGAAAGAAAGAGGAGCAAGGTAACTGGGAGGATGGTGCAACCCTTGGCAACAAAGGGAAGGTAGGAAGAGGGGAGGGTTTGGGGGGTAAGAGAATGTGTTAAATTTTGGAAATGTTGAGTTTAAGATGTCTATGGGACATCCAGTTTGAGATGTTTAAAAGATACTTGGAGATGTGAGCCAGAGATCAGGAGATAGGTTAGGGCTGGACAAGCAGATATGCAAGCCATCTGTAGGGAGACAGTAACTGAACAGGAGCAGATGAGATTACTAAGTGAATTACTAGAGAGGGAGAAAAGAAGAGGGCTCAGGACAGTGCCTTGGGGGACACCCCACCCCCTCTGCCAGCAGATGTGATATGGATCCAGCAAAGGATCCAAAGGTGGTCTCTGAAGTCTCTTCCTACCCTCCACATGTCCGCCCCTCCCCTTTTGTGATTCCTCTCTAACCTATCCCACACATTTAATGAGTTGTTAAATCATGTAGCTTTTCTTCACACCAGCTCTCAGAGGTTTTATTTACATTCACACACCTGATCACCTCTCATTTAGACTATTGTGATAGACTTCTAATTGGCATCCCTGACTCAAGTCTCTCTCACCTTTCACACCCAAGTGCTTTAGGAAATAAAGCACAGATGTGACCTTGTCACTCCCTGACTCAGTAAACTCCAATGAATCCCTCTTGCTTCCAGGATCAAAAATAAATTCCTATGTTTGGCATTTAAAGCTCTTCATAGCCTGGCTTCTTCCTGTCTTTCTATTCTTTTTACATATTGCCTTCCTGCATTCCCTTGATTATCTAGATACACTGGACCATTCACAGTCTAGCATTTAACACAGTTCCTGGCACACAGTAAGCACTTAATAAATGTTTACTGATTGATTGAGTTTCTCAAACACATCACTCCATCTCCTGACCCCATGCCTTTGCCCTGGCTAGCCTCATGGCTGTTATGCCCTCTCTCTTCACCTCTGCCACTTAGCTTCCCTGGCTTCCTGGTGATTTAGAAAACAGGAAGCCAGAGGTGGTAATGAAACAGAAAGCAATCTATTCAAAACCCACAAAATGTAGTCAAAAGGTCAAAAAGTCAATGAAAAGCACCTCAGGGTAAGGTGGAAGCTCTGTTTATTCATGAGCATCCCCAAAAGAGCTGAATATTCAGCCTTCAAAGGAAAGAAGGTGGGTGGAAACTCATCAATTGTCTTTACATCCCCGGTGCCCTGCACAGTAATATACATACGTATATGTGTGCATATATACATATATATCTTTTAGTCAATTAAAAGTTGAATTCAGTGGAAAATGAGACTACACCCTCTCAAATTAAACAGGAAAAATTGTTTTTATCTTCCTTTTAGGTTGAGTTCTTGGGCCATACCCTTAGCAAAGCCATCCATACTCCTCCCCACACCCCTTGTTGTTCAGTGTGTCCGACTCTTCTTGACCCCATTTAGGGTTTTCTTGACAGAGATATTGGAGTGATTTGCCATTTCCTTCTCCAGCTCATTTTACAGATGGGGAAATTGAAGCCAACAGGGTGAAGTGACTTGCCTAGGGGCACACAACTAGTAAGTGTCTGAGGCCGGATTTGAACTCAGGTCTCCTAAAGCCCCCACCCCTCTTAATTCCAGTGCCTTTTGTGTGGGACAAAAGACTACTACTCAAATTAATCAAGACAAAGACTTGGATGCCTTGAAAGCAGAAAGGAGTTGCGAGAAAGGGCACAGCCCCTTGTAGCTCAGAGCAGTGCCAGAGAGGGAGACTTGGGAGCCTAGCCCCTGCCTTTTCTCCCTAAGGCAACATTTCTCCAACCTAACCCCCTGTCTCCTCATCCCATTGGCTGGGCCTCAGAGCGCACAGTATTCGCAGCAACCTTCTCCCACAACAAAAGGCAGCGTAGTGGAAAATTACAGTCTTGCCCAGACACAAAGAACAAGGAAAGCTTTTCTGCCATGTGCTTGAAGACAGGGTCTGGGGGAGCTTCGGTATAGCTGCAAAGTATGTTTTCACAAGGTCAGCTAGCTGCAGGTGCTGTTTTGTAAGGGTATAGTATGTTCCAAGGAGCCCAAGGCCCATTTTCCAAGGCCACTTCCCTCTGTTAATTATTTCTCCTTTAATCAGTACAGACCTTCTTTACATGGATTTGTTTGCTTGTGGTCTCCACCCTTAGATTGTAACTTCCTTGAGAGCAGGGACTGTTTTTTGCCTCTTTTTGTATCCCCTTAGAACAGAGCCTGAAACTTAAGTATTTAACTGTTTCTTAATAACACAATAAGTGTTTTATTGACTAATGACTGAGAAAGCTCTCTCTAACCAACATAGGTCAGCACTTTCTCTGTGCAGGGAAATCTCTGACCTCATTATCAGAGAGGGACTGTTTACATCTCCCCCTCAGAACTCTAGGCTTACTTCTCAGGGGTTAGGGTGTTTCTCCTTTAATACCACCAGCTTGAACCATCATTCTGGTGTATTCCCCATGAGGGAATTGTGGGAATTGAGTGAACCACCCTGACCCCATCTTGTGACTCAGTTCTGAAGCTGGCTCAGTTCTCTTATTCTATTCTGAGTGTAGTGCAGTTTCTGTCTTGTGAGAAAACTTTATTCAATTATGGGAATTGTGAGAAAACTTTATTGCATTGTTTGAACCTAACCCTGCGTGACTGTGAAACTGGACCACCTCTACTTGCTGCCTAGAGACCCCTAACTAAGGATGGAGGTTGTGCTGACCAGAAACCCCGTCAGATCCTCAGACTGATGCAAAGAGTTTTCTCACAATTATACATCTCAAGCAGCCCATGTCTTATGTGAAAACTGGCCCTGAACTGGTCAATCTCTTACTGTTTCCTTGTTCCTTTGATTGAATACAGATAGTTGGCGGGAGTGGGACACCTCTTTTTCCGATTTCAGAGAATTGCGCCTGTTTGCTCTTTTCCTCCCAAATCAGAGAGCCCCTTATTTTCTTCCAGTTAGAAAGCAGTTTATATCCTGTTCATTATGTCCTTTTAATGCATTAAAATCTGTCTCCTCCTGTATTTGGGATCCAGTGCCAAGCTAAGGAGGCCTGGTCTCGATTTGTTAAACAATTGGCAGGCATTGATTAATAAATGGATATGCTCGGAAGCTGTTTCCTCACTTATTTCATCTTTCTCCCATCATACCCATAATTCTTGCTATATCTATAAAGTAAATATCTCTTTATAAAAGCTAATTGATGTTAATTGGTTTGACTGAACCAATTTTTTATAAAGAGATTTTTATAAAGAAATATTTACTTTATAGTTATAGATGATAGATATAGATATAGATATAGCAAGAAGAGAAGGACAAATATTCTTCCCCCCCCCCCGCCCCGATACATGGTGTCATACTATACCACCTTTGTCTCTGGGGAAGGTGAGCTCAGACTTATGTAGTTTCTATATAGTATTGGTCACACCAAAGTTCACTTTCAAATTTGGTATTCATGGCAAAAGGGTACATGAGACTCCATTTCTACTACTGTTGAACTGGGTGCCAAAGGTTGTAGCCTATGGGTCTTGATATGGGACTGGCTAGCTACTGAACCCATCCTGGACTCCACTCACAGACCTCCTATTGTCTCATTCTTCTGACTTTTTGAAACTCACAAGGTTGTAGCCCTCTCTAATCTCCTTTGCCTAAACCAAAAAAGAACAAATTATAACAAAGAGCAGGGATCTGTGTTCCTGGGCCACTTGTTGGCCTCGGACACGGAGGGCCCAAGGCCTCTCCCCCTACGTCATTTCTCACTAGAGCAGTCAGACAAGAGAGAGGCAGACCAAGGGTGTCGGTTCCAGCTCCAGAGCCAAACAACAAGCCTCCCCTTCATGTGGTTAGCAGACAGGAACCAGTTATAGAGAATGTTACATCATACTCCAGTCTTCTTCAAAGCACCTTGGTTATACATCATTGGGTCTTTCTGGAAGCGGGCTCTCCTGACTCATATATGGGGACTTGAATCAACCCTGCCCAGCGTATCAGCAACAAATAGTCATAGAGAATTGTCTAGAATGCTGAGACATTCTAGACTTCCCTGGGATTGCATGGTCAGTTTATGTCACAGGTGGAACTTGAACTCAGGTCTTTTGAGGTCAGCTCTCTATCCACTACTCCATATTACCTCTCATATACCCTAACTTGGACATACTCCAGCTTGGATACTCAGTGGCCCCTCCTTGCCTTTCCATTCTTCTTATGCTTGCTCCATTGACATGCGTCTTCTTGCTGTTTCTCACACATAGCCCTGGATCTCCCAACTCTGCCACTTTCCATTGGCCATCCCCCTGCCTAGAACACCCTTACTCCTCCACTCCCACTACTGAACTTCCTGGTTTCCTTTAAGTCCAGACTAAAATCCCACCTTCTGCAGGAATCTTTCCACAACCTCTCTTAATTCCAGGAACTTCCCTCTCTTAGTTCTTATTTGTCCTGTAGATAACAGCTAGATGGTGCAGTGGATAGAGCTCTAGGCCTGGAGTCAGGAAGACCTGAGTTCAAATCTAGCCTCGGACACTAACTGTAACCCTGAGCAAGTCGCTTAACCCTGTTTGCCTCAGTTTCTCATCTGTAAAGTGAGCTGGGTCCAATATCTACCAAGAAAACCCCAAATGGGGTCACAAAGAGTTGGACACGATTGAACAACAACAGCATAGCTTTTTGTATTTAGCTGTTTGTTTGTTGCCTCCCTGATTAGATTTTAAGCTCCTTGAGGACAAGGGACTGTCTTTTGCCCTTTTTTGTATCCCCAACACTTAGCATAGTGGCTGGGACATGGCAGACACAGAATAAATGTTTATTGGCTGATTGAGTTCCTCAAACACAACACTCCATCTCCTGACTCCATGTGTTTGCTCTGGCTCTGCTTCATGCCTGTTATGCCCTCTCTTCTCACCTCTGGCTTCCTTCAAGGTTCAGCCTTTTCCAGTGCCCCCTGCTGCTAGTGCCTTCCCCTCTGAGATTACCTCCCATCTATTCTGTATGTATTTCTGTATGTATGTCATCTCCTCCATTCGAACGTGAGCTTCCTAAGGGCAGGGCCTGTTTTTGTCTGGGTTTAAATTCCAGTTTTACCACTTACTAACTAGAACCTCAATTTCTTTATCTCTAAAATGAGAAGCTTGGATAAGATGACCTCTGAGGTCTAAATCTATGACCCAGTGACTTGGACACTCCAACATCTCACACAGCTTATCATAGTTATGTAACTTCTTAGTGACTTAGAAAACAGGAAACCAGAGGTGGTAATGAAACAGAAAGCAATTTATTCAAATCAGGCCATGTTTAGTTACAAGAAAAGGTCAGGAAACCAATGAAGCCACCTCAGGATAAGGTGGAAACTCTGTTTACTCATGAGCATCCCCAAAAGAGATGAATATTCAGACCTTCAAATGAAAGAAGGTGGGTGGAAACTCATCAATTGCCTTTATATTTCCAATACTCAGCAAAACACCATAGATCTCTCTATTCATTAATCTTTTAATCCTCACTCAAAGTGAGAACCTGAAAAGGCCTTAGCCTAAAAGGGCCAGGGTCTCCCACTGCATCCTGGGCCATCTCCAGTCGTCCTGGTGAATATCAGGTCACTAGACCCAGATGGCTCTGGAGGAGAAAGTGAGGCTGGTGACCTTGCACAGCCCTCCCTCACTCAAATCAAAGTAACTGTGAGTCATGTCATCATTTCCCTGATGTCATGGTCCTCTTCAAGTACGAAGTTGAATTCACTGGAAAAGGAGACTATACCCCCTCCCAATAAATAGGAAAATTTATCTTTATCATCCTTCTAGGCTGAACTCTGGGGCCATGTCCTAAGTAAAGTTGTCCATGCTCCATCTCCACACTGCCCCTTGATCTCATTAGGTCTTTTCTTCTTGTTCTACTTATCTGTGTACAGCTGAAATACCTAGTCCCCCACTTCCCAGTAGAATGTAAGCTCCCTGTAGGCAGAGATTGTCATATCTTTGTATCTCTCTCTCCCTTCCTCTTTCTCTCTCTCTCTCTCTCTCTCTCTCTCTCTCTCTCTCTCTCTCTCTCTCTTTCTCTCTCTCCCTTCCTCTTTCCCTCTCTCTGTCTCTCTCCCTTCCACTCTCTCTCTCTCTCTCTCCCTATTTAGGGATGGGGATGAGGACTGAACCTCCGATTTCCTTAGTATAAGGAATTCCCATATGTGTGTGTGTGTTTGGGTGATGGTTCCTGAAACCACTGTACCACCCATTCTCCTTGGGAAAGAAAGGGCTCCTGGATCTCCCACCAGCAGCTTATCCTGAGTAGAACTATTTTTCTGCAACTTCCACCCATTTCTTCTTGCTCTGCCCTTCTTGGATAAACAGAAAAAGTCCAGTCTTTTTTCCACATGATGGCCGGTTAGGAATGAGTAGATGGCTATCAGGTTTCCCTTAAATCTCCTACAGGAGAAATCCCTTAAGGTATGAAAGCCTTAAGATCTTAAGGTGTGTCTCCTTCCCAGGTCTCTGTCTATGGATGATACCTAGAGTATCAATATTATTCCTAAAACATGGTGCCCACAATGGACCAGACTATTGATTCCACATGGGATCTGACTGGAACAACCATAGTGTCACAGAGATTTAGAGTTGGGCTTAGTGGCAGAGGCCATTTAATCCAATCTATATCTGAATGACAATCCCCTCTACAATACACCATCTAAACTGCCCAAACATCTCTGATGAAGGAACATACATTATGCTCTGGGGCAGCCTGATGCTTTAGGGCAGCTCTACCTGCTAGAAAGATTGTCCTAACTTCAAAATAAATTTTCCTCTTTGTAACCTCTGTGTATGGTATCTAGTTTTGCCCCTAGGTGCGAGCAGAACAAGGCTAACCTTTTTTTTTTTAAACTTGGTGGGGCAGCTAGATGGTGCAGCCATTAGAGCTCTGGGCCCTTAGTCAAGAAGATCTGAATTCCAATCCAGCCTTAGATACTTACTAGCTAGCTGTGTGACCCTGAGCAAGTCACTTCACCTTATTTGCCTCAGTTTCCTTATGTGTAAAATGAGCTGGAGAGGGAGATGGCAAATTGCTCCAGTATCTTTGCCAAGAGAGCCCAAATGGGGTCATGAAGAGTCAGACATGACTGAATAAAGCTTGCAAATATTTGAAGACAACTATAGTGTCCCAAGCTCTTCCTGCCTCTGATCCAGATGTTGATTCTCTAGATCTGAGGTGTCAAACTCAAAAAGAAACTTAGGGAGCCCTGCAGGCCACAAAATGAGTTAGAAAACCATATATGAACTCTCTTTATCTTCAATTGTATTTTTATGTATTTTGTCAAATATTTCCCAATTACATTTGAATGTGGTTCAGGTTCCTGGGGAGCTTTGCAGGCAGCCTCTATATTTCACACATTTGCTCCAAGCTAAACTCCCTCAGTTTCTTCATATGGCCTGGACTTTGGGCCCTTTACCATCCTGGCTGCTTCTGTCTACTCTCTCCAACTCATCAATGTGCTTCCTAGATTGTGGCATCAGCTGTGAAAAGTGGTCTGACCAGGGCATGAGCCAGAAGGGCTTACTAGCCCTTATTTCAGGAAGTTAGGCTTTTTTTAAGGCAGCCTGTGATGACCTTAGCTTCCTAAGCTTCTACATCATACTGTTGGCTCATATGGAGTTTCCAGGCTTTAAAAAATCCCAGTTATTTGGGGAAAATCTAGTCTAATCACATCCTGCTTTCATTCTGTTAATTATTATATATATATATATATATATACATGTGAAATACATATGAAATACATATGCATATGTGCATATAGAGAGGGAGGGAGGGAGAAAGAGAGGGAGGGAGAGAGGAAGAGAGGAACAGAGCAAGAGAGAGAGAGAGAGAGGGAGGGAGGGAGGGAGAGAGAGAGACAGACAGACAGACAGAGCTTTGTACATATTTATGTACATGTTGTCTCACCCATTAGATTGTACGCTTCTTGAGAGCAGGAACTGGTTTTTGCCTCTTTTTGTATCCCCAGTGCCTGACACATAGTAGGTACTTAATGAATGTTTATTAATTGTTTGATTGATGTTATATCTGGATAATTGATTTTTTTAAAATCCAAGTACAAGACTACATTTTGTTGTTCAGTTGTGTCTGACTCTTCATGACCGCATGGACCATAGTGCACCAGTACTGTCCATAGGGTTTTTTTCTTGGCAAAGATACTGGGGTGGTTGGCCATTTCCTTCTCCAGTGGATTAAGCAACACAGAGTGACTTGCCCAGGGTCACACAGCTGGTAAGCGTCTCAGGTCAGATTTGAGCTCTGGTCTTCCAGGCCTAGTGCTCTGTCCTACATTAATCCTAGTCAATTTCATCTTACTAGAATCAACCCAATGTTCTGATTTGTCAAGATCTTTTTTTGGATTCTGTCATCCTGCACATTAGGTAGTAAGGTTGTTACAGATCAGGGACCGATTGTGGAGATCTTTAAATGCCCGGCTAATATTTCTCTCCACAGGTAATAGAGAGTCATTGAAGGTCATCGAACAGGAGAGTGACAGTCAGATATGTACCTTAGGAAGACTACTTCTGAGGGCAGCTAGGTGGCTCAGTGGATAGTGCACTGACCCTGGAGTGAGGAGGACCTGAGTTCAAATCTGGTCTCACACTTAATAGCTGTGTGACCTTGGGCAAGTCACTTAACTCTGATTGTCTCAAAAAAAAAGAAGAGAAAAAAGACTGCTGTGTCTGGTTGTGTGATGTTTGCATAAGAGCAGGCACAGACCGGAGGCACAGAGACCAGTTAGGAGGGTATTACAAGAGTGAAGAATTGATGAAGGCTTGAACCTGGGGCAGTAGCACTGGGAAAGAAGAGGAAGAAGATGGATGCAGGAAATACTTTGGAGATGAGACTTCTAGATTGGATATGGGGGAGATGCTATTGGGAAAAAGAGAAAGTCAAAGAAAACTCAGAGGTTTTAAGGTTGACTGACTGTGAGGATGGCATTCCCATAACCAGAAAAAGGGAAGCTGGGAAGAAAAGCAGGTTTAAGGGAGAAGGTGGTGAGTCCAGTTTTGGATATGGAGAGTTTGAAGTGCTTTCCCAACATCATATGGAGATGTCTGAGAGGCACTGATCCAAGCTGATGGTAAAGATTCTACCCATTTCCATGATTGCTCTGTCCTTAACAATGGCTTGACTCATTTCTTGTGAAACAACAACAAAATTCAAGGTGTTCTCTCTCTCTCTCTCTCTGTGTATATATATATATATATATATATACACATATATATACATATATATATATACACATATATATACATATATATGTATATATGTATACATATATATATGTATATATATAATTACCTTGTCCAGGGTCACACAGCTAGTGTCTGAGGCCAGATTTGAACTCATGTCTTCCTGACTCCAGACCCAGGGCTCTATCCTCTGCACCACCTAAACATCTTAGTATTATAAAAATAGGTGTATAAGCCTGAAGCACCATAAATGGAAATGGTTTAACTTCCTGGGACTTTTTTTTGCCTTTCATATTTTGCAATTCAGTCAATCATCCTAATGTGAGGCTGACCTACAAATGACACATATTTAAGATTTAGAATAAGGTACAAGAAAAGGATATGCTAATAATGATGACTTACTCATCTTTATCTTGTTCCTTCAATCAGAGATCAATCAATCAACAGCCCCCATTCTCGATCCATGTACCACCTAGCTGCCCACTAAGAGAAGGACTCCTAATAAGTGGTAGAAATAACATTCCTGCCTTGGAGGGAACCACCTCAAGTACTTGTGGCAATTGACATAACAAGATCAAGGTGACTGACAGACGGATTTGGTGGCGGTAAGAGAATGGAGGAGGCGTAGAGTTTAAGAGATTTAGAGCAGTTTGAATTTCTCAAGCTTGGCACTGTGATAGAGTTCTAATCATTCCAAGATCATTGGAACTAACAACTTAAGGAAGAACTATCATGGAATCACTGTTTTTCAGTTAAAAGATGAACTCTTGGAGCAAGCTAGGATCCTTGCACCCGTGCAAGACTAAATGTGTGTCTCTTAGCAGATTGTGGTTGTTATTGTGTTTTCACAAAGTCCTTCCTGTCTACCTTGTTGGCTTCAGCTTGTATTTTTCTTTTTAAAATTTTTTTTTAAAAATTATTTATTTAGCATTTTATTTTCCCCAATTATGTGTAAAAACAATTATTAACATTCATTTTATTAATTTTGAGTTTCAAACTCTCTCCCTTCCTTCCTCTCCACCCCCTCATTGAGAAGGCAAACAATTTGATATAGGTTATACAGGTGCAGCCATGCAAAACATATTTCCATATTAGTCATATTGTAAAAGAGAACATGAGCTTGTGTTTTTCTTACTAAAGAGTATTCCAGGGTTTTCTTCGGTGCCCTGCCTATGTACCCATTTAATTGACTCTTTCTCTGTGTCAGTGATGACCCTCAATTTCCTCATCTCTAAAATGGGGATTATAATATTTGCCCTGCCTATCTCATTAGATAGTTGTGAAGGAAGTGCTTTCTAAAAGAGAAGTGCCATCCATGTACATGTAGCAGGTCACGGGGGATCAGTGACAGAAATTTCCCAAATCCTGAGTATTCAAGCCCTTAGAGATGTGGATCTTCAATAATCCATGAAATTCCCGATGACCAGCTATGAATGGTGGGGAATAACTATAGCAGAATGACTTGCTATACTGATAAAGCAGCAAGTACTCCCCCGGGTCATCTCCCCTGCACTAACCACTCTCTCCTCCTTTCTCTATATTGATCCCTTGGTGACCAAGTTCAATTCTACTCTTCTCTTAAGTGCCTGGTCCCCCTGTCATATTTCTGATCTTGCCCTGCCAAGATTCAGCCTTGGATCACTCTCAACATCTGCCACCTTCGCTCCTATACACAGAACGAAGGAAGAGAAACACACACAACTATTCTGGTTGGGTTCAGTAGAAATGTATGTTGCACGACCTCAACTACCCACCACTGCAAGGCGGTCCTACCATACTCTCTCCTCACTTCATTATCCCACTTTCCAAAATGACTCTTTGAAACCTTTTCATCATGGCTCCCCCTCCTGCTCCCCTCTTAGCTGAGAACCTCGCCTTCTGCCTCTCTCTCCTCCTCCATCCCTGTCCCACATGAAGAGGTAGGCTTACTCCTTACTGCCTCTCTCTCCTCCTCCATCTCTGTCTCACAAAAAGATGTGGGCTTACTCCTTACTGCCTCTCTCTCCTCCTCCATCCCTGTCTCACATGAAGAGGTAGGCTTACTCCTTACTGTCTCTCTCTCCTCCTCCATCCCTGTCTCACACGAAGAGGTAGGCTTACTCCTTACTGCCTCTCTCTCCTCCTCCATCCCTGTCTTACACAAAGATGTAGGCTTACTCCTTACTGCCTCTCTCTCCCCCTCCATCCCTGTCTCACATGAAGATGTAGGCTTACTCCTTACTGCCTCTCTCTCCTCCTTCATCCCTGTCTCACACAAAGATGTGGGCTTACTTCTTACCAAGGCAAACCCCTTTACCTGCACAAACAAGTCCATTCTATCCTCTCTTCTCCAACAGATTTCCTCCTCTTTCATCCCCACACTATCATTTGTCTTCAGTCTCTTCCTGTCGACTGACTCCTTCCCTACTGCTTATAAACGTGCCCATGTCTTTCCCCGTTCTCAAAAAACCCTCACTTGGTCCTTCCATTCCCACTAATGATCATCCTCTGTCTCTTCCACCCTATGTAGCTAAACTCCTTGAAAAGGCTGTCTACAATGGGTACTTCCACTCTCTCTCCTCCCGCTTTCTCCTTAACTCTTTACTTTCCACTGAAACTGCCCTCTCCAGCTACCAGGGACCTCTTCATCACCAAATCCAATGGCCTTTCCTCATTCCTCATTCTCCTTGATCTCTCTGAAACCTTTGACACTGCTGATCATGCTCTCCTCCTTAATACTTCTCTCTTCTTTAGGTTTTCCCAACACACTTCTCTCCTGGTTCTCCTCCTACCTACCAGACCACCCTTTCTCAGTCTCCTTTTGGATCTTCTTCCAGACCATCTCCTCTAACCACAGAACCACACAATCCTCATGGTTCTTTCTTGGGTCCTTTTCTCTCCTCTTAGACTTGATCTGCTTGGACTTAAGAGGCAGAACCAGGAGTGATGGGAGGAAGTCACGATACACTGAAAATTTTAGGGTTGATATGAAGAAAACCTTCCTAACAATTAGAGTTCTCCATTGATTCAGTGGGTAGCTGGTTGGCACTGACAGCTAGGTGGCACAATGGTTAGAGTGCCAGACCTGGATTCAGGAATAATTGAGTTCAAATCCAGCTTTAGACACTAGCTGTGTGACCTTGAGTAAGTCGCTAAACCCTGTTGGCCTCAATTTCCTCATCTGTAAAATGAGGTGGAGATGGAAATGGTGAACCATTCCAGTATCATAACAACAACCAATTCCATGGCTATCACCAATAGGTTCTCCCTCACTAAGGGTCTTTGAGCAAAGATTGGATGATCCCTTTTCTGTCTTTTTCTGGGAGGGTCCTTAATGATTTATTTTTTAAATAATTTAACATTTAATTTTCCCCAATTACATGTAAAAATAATTTGACATAGGTTATCCATTCGCAGTCACGCAAAACACATTTCCATGTAAGTCATGCCGTGAAAGAAAACACAGACAAAAAACTTAAGAAAAATAAAAAAGTAAAGAAAAAGAATCTTCGATCTGTGTTAGGGCTCTGCCAGTTCCTTCTCTGGAGATGGACAGCACCTTTCTTCCTAAGTCCTTCAGAATTGTCTTGGATCATCGTATTGTTGAGAATAGTTAAGTCATGTGCAGTATATCAACACACAATGTTGCTGTTACTGTGTACAATGTTCTCCTGGTTTTGCTCATTTCACTTTGCATAAGTTCATGTAAGTTTTTCCGGGTTTTTCTGAGAGCATCTTGCTCATCATTTCTTATAGCACAATAGTATTCCTTTACAATCATGTACAACAACTTGTTCAGCCATTCCCCAATTGATGGGCTTCGCCTCAATTTCCAATTCTTTGCCACCACTAAAACAGCAGCTATAAATATTTTTGTATATATAGGCCCCTTTCCTTTACGTTTTTTATCTCTTTGGGATACAAACCTAGTAGTGGTATTGTTTGGTCAAAGGGTATGCACAGTTTTATATAGCCCTTTGGGCATAATTCCAAATTGTTCTCCAGAACGGTGTAATGGCAAACAAAGTGGGACTTTTTGCTGTTTTTTCTTTTGGAGTGCTTCTCAACACTAAGGTAATCAGGTGTCTTTGATGGAGTCTTGCCTTTGTTTCAATCAGGAGTCTTTGATTGAATCAAGAGTCCTTGATTGGAAACAGTATATATATATTCTGGGGTTAGCATTTTGCTTTGGGGCTCACTCATTGGAAGGGTGTTCATGTGATTTGGCCAAATGAGACTCTGGGTAGCCATTAAGGAGCCCCCCAGCTTTGGAAACCCAGATGTTGGTGCTTCTCTCTCTGGTAACTATATGTATTGCTATAGTCAGACAGTTAGAAGCCTGTCTGTTGATTTGTGTTATTTTTTCTGTTTGTAATTTCTGTTTGCATTTGCTCTGAAGTTCAGGGGGCTGACTTTTTCCCCTGAACTAAGTGAATGATATATGTATGTTTAATTAAAGAGTGTTGACCCCTGAAATAGCTATCTTTCGTTAGTTAAAACAGATCTAAGAACCTGCACTAGAAGCCTGGGTATGCTAGTGTGGTTGCCCTTACAAATGGTTGGATCAGTTCACAACTCCACTAACACTGCCTTAGTGTCCCCATTTTCCCACACCCCCTCCTACATTTAGCATTTTCCTGTTCCATCATATTAGCCAATCTGATAGGTATGAGGTGGTACCTCAGAGTTGTTTTAATTTACATTTCTCTAATCAATATAATTTAGAGCATTTTTTCATATGACTATGGATAGCTTTGATTACTTTGTCTGAAAACTGCCTGTTCATATCCTTTGACCATTTATGGATGATCCCTCTTCAGGTATGATGTAGAGAGTATTCTTGTATAATTTAGCTTATACTTTGTGGTCTCTGAGCTCCTTTCCTCCTCAGATTCTGTAACCCTGAAATCCTGGGCAAAAACAGTGAAGATCTGAAGAGCATGGTATGTGTTTTCATCACTATTTTGGTCTAAAAGTGGGTAATTCAGAAGAGAACCACAGACTTGGAAGTGAACAGCTGGCTAAGAAGATGGTGTCCAGGGATAGCTTTTTGGATCTCTGGAGTATAGCTTAAAATGCAGACATAAGTGATGGGCTCTTGGTCAGGCAGGGAGTGGATCCAAGAAGGAACAGTAATAATGTATTTAAGTCTTTCAAATCCATTCAGAATGAAGAGGAGGGTTAATACTGCCCACATATATATATATATATATATATATATATATATATATGCCAAGTCTGGGACCAGAAAGAGCAGTGGAAGAGAGAGGATCAATCATTCATTGGAGACCACATTCAAGGAAAAAAAGCCAGTGGTAGCACTCAGGGTGGCAGACACTTATTTTTAAATGCACAAAGTATAGGATTTAAACAGGACAACATAGACAATCTAAACTTGACCTCATAGATACAGCTGAGACTTGGTGGATGAAATGTATTTTTTTCTTTTAAAATTTTTTTGTATATTTTATTTATCTTTAGTTTTCACCATTCACTTCCATAAGATTTTGAGTTTTAAAATTTCTTTCCCTCCCTCCTCTCCCCCTTCCCAAGACAGCATGCAATCTTATATAGGCTTTACTTATATATTCATATTAAACATATTTTCACATTAGAAAAGAAGAATTAGAACTAATGGGAGGAACCATGAGAAAGAAGAAACAAAACAACAAAAGAAAAGGAGAGCGAATAGTATGCTTCCAACTGCGTTCAGATGGTGGATGAAATTTATAAGTGGAATATGATAACAACAAGAAGAAGGATCTTTTTGTAAGGTTTCATGGCCCCATTTCTCTTTGTTTGATACCACTTTTCTAGGCAACATTTTTAAGACTATAAGTTGCAAAAAAGATAGCAACTTAGAAGGAGTTTACTTATCCTGAAGTGCTGTGTATCGATGAAGTCACAGATCTGGAAAAAATGTATATATCCATACATAGGCATATATAAATATATGCACATATGCCTGCATATAAATGTCCATATTCTTATTTGTGTACAGTGTGGTATAGTGCAGGAATATCAGACTTAAATAGAAATGGATCCCTGTGGGCCACATATTGACTAGAAAACCACAAATTAACATTATCCATATTGCATTGTATTTTTATTTATTTTGTTAAATATTTCACAATTACATTTTAGTCTGGTTCAGACCCACTCAAGAGTGTCCTGGGCTTAATGGGCCTCATGTTTGACACATCTGGGGTAGTGAATACAAAGATGGCTTCGGAGCCAGGAAGACCAGGCTAGGAAAATTGGGGTGGGATGGTGGTTGGGGGGAATTCTCTTTATTTTCTTAGCCATATATGCATAGTTAAGGTGAGCTAGGCTTCCCCCTCAGACTTTGAGAACAAGGGTCTGGGGTCTTCAGTTTAATCAGCAGAGAGATGTGACCCATGTAATGGGAGACAGGGAGGAATAAACAGAGGAAATACTAATTAAAACTTTGTGAACTATTATTGTAGTTGTGAATAAGGTTGTCAAATCTGCAACTGTTTTAATGTAATGCCAAGGTTAAAAGTGCTTTGTACTTAAATTGGTACGCACACATTTCAACGTCTTTATTAATAAAATCATTTCCATGTAAGAAAAAGAGATATAGTGAATGTTACACCCTATGTTTCTAACTCTGCCTTAGATACTACCAGGATCCTAACACCCTAAGACTGATACTCAATTGTTTGCATGTTGTCTCTCCCACTAGAGGGGGAGCTCCTTGAAGGCAGGGACTGTTTTTGCCTTTCTTTGTATCCCTGGTGCTTAGCACAGCGGCTGGCACATAGTAGGTGCTTAATAAATGCTTATTAACTGATCGACTGTGGAATTGGAAAAGTTTGGAAGAGGAATGAATTTAAAGGGAGGATAAAGTGTTTTGTTTTTGACATGTTGAGTTGGAGATGTCCAACAGGTAATTGGCAAAATAGGATTGAACTTATAGAGAGAGGTTAGGGATAAATGTGCCTGTGTACACACACACACACACACACACACACATACACACACACAAACAAGCTGTCTTCAAAGAGGGAAATGAACCCGAGGAGCTCAGCATATCACCAAAGGAGAGAGAATGTAGAAAGAGAAGAAAACAGCAACCATGACTGAGACTTGGAGAATATCCAAGGTTAGGGATCCAGATATAGATGAATCTCCAGCAAAGGACACAGAGAAGGAGTGGTCAGATAGGGAGGAGGAGAATTAGAAGGGAGCAATGTCATGAAATCTGAGGGAGGAGAGAGAGTGCAGGAGGAGACAGCGGCCAACATTGTTGAAATCTACAGAAAGGTCAAGAAAGATGAGGATTGAGCAAAAGCTGTTAGAGTTTAGCAACTGAGAGATCCTTGGAGAGCTTCAAGAGGTCAGTTTTAGTTGAATGGTGGTATTGGAAGGCAGATTACAAGAAGTGAGTGGGAAGAAAGGAAGTAGCAGAAAGGAGTGTAGGCAGCATGTTCTATGAGTTTGCTCAGAAAAGGGAGGAGAGATACAGAATGCTGGCTTCTAATTTTAACGACTTCTCCCTGTAACAAGATTGATAAGTAGGTCACCTAGGGCCAGTGCAGGATGTGGGGGGGGGGGGGTGCCGCAGAATGTGTGAAACCTTCTCCACCCATCTGCCTCTCTGCTCACTCCCCAACCCGCTCAGTCCCCAGCCTTGACACCTCTTGATACCTCTCTCCCTTTTCCTCCCTGAGGAGTGAGACTCTCCAATAAGACACTAAGACGAAGTTGTTGTGAGGATCAAATTAGATCATATTTTTAAAGCGTTTAGCACAATGCCCAGCACACAGTAAGCACTTAATATATGTTTCTTCCCTACTCTCTTCCCACTAAGACAATGGAGACAAGAGCTCATAGCTTAAATGGGGGCTTGAAAGGGCCAAATGTGGGGCAGCTAGGTGGCTCAGTGAATAGAGCACTGGCCCTAGAGTTAAGTTCAAATCTGGCCTCAGACACTTGACACTTACTAGCTGTGTGACCTTAACCCTAATTGCCCTGCCTTCTCCCCCTCCCAAAAATAAGAGACCAAGCATATATCTTACCCCCTATTTTGCATGTGGTGCAGTGGATAGAGATACTGGGCATGGGTCAGGAGGACTGGAGTTCAAATCTGACCTTAAGCATTTACTAGCTGTGTGACCCTGACCAAGTCACTGAACCTCTCAGGCAATGCACTAAGGCTACAAGTTACAGAGAAGGTGCCAGCCTGTTCTGGCAGAGGAGGGAGTTTACTTGTCCTTATAGTACCCTCTAACAGTGAAATCACAGGTCTGGAGAAAATGCATACGTACACACATACATATGTATGTATGTAGATATATACTCACTCTTATGTAGCGATATATATGTGTATATATGTTTATATCTATATGTTCAGGTATATATGCATATATATGTATATTGACTATATAATTTAGTATGCTGACTACACATGTGTACGTATATGTCTCTCTATGCAGGCACATGTGAACATATATGTCTATGTACCTATTTATATACGGTATGATGTATTGGATAGAGCGCTGGCTTCAGAAACAGAAAGATTTGATTCCCCATCCCCTTGGCTATTCTGTAAAGACTATTAGTTAGAGAAAGGGTGCCAGCCTGCATTGGTAGAGGGTGTTTCCTCCTCCTGGAGTACCTTATGACATCCTAGATCCAGTTCATATCCCTGTGACATTTAAAAAGTTCAAGAGACAGAGTTTCTGGGTAATTCATCATTTTATTAATAATGCTAGCACATTACCAATAAAACGGGTCAATGACAGTCTTGAATACCAAAGATGAATCATGGTGGTGGGCTCACAGTTTATATGCCCTTGGAAGATGGGTGTTTCCGAGTGGCAGTCAACTCTGGTTGGTTAATAATTAATGAGAGTGAATGAATATTATAAGGAGAAGTGGAGCTATTCTAATGGGGGGCTAGGAGAAATGTAACTAAGATCATATCATTTACTTTCAAATCACCCCCAGGATCTACATCTCCCACCTGAGCCTAAGCAGAAAACAATGAGCCTAGAGTTTCACCTCAGGTTAAATTCCTCATAAGGTTGGGTGGGGTAGCAATACCTAGGAGAATGTTAATCCTATCTGCTTTCATCAGTCCTATCTTTGAGAGGCTGAGTCTTGAAATGAGGGCTTCAGAAAAAGGGGAAGAACTCTGGATCTCCCCAGATCATTGGTTATTAATAATCATTTCTCCCATCCCTATCCATTTACAGATGCACACCCATACACACAAACATACACACATATGTATGCATGTATATTTATACACATATCTACATATATATACCTCCCAAATATCTATATCTAGATAGATATAGGTGTATATTGGAGTGTGTATATAATATATAAAATATGGATATATACAGATATCCATGTATATGGTATACATATGCACACACACATAAATCTATATAGCCATGTATATATTTACACACACACACACACACACACACACAGAGTGAGTACCTTAAGATTATATGTTCAAGCAAGTCAGCAGGAGGAGCTATACCGTGGAAAGAATATGAGACTGGGCATCAGGTATCCAGAGGTCCTGTCTTGGCTTTGCCGGATGACTTCTCCAATCTGAGATGTCCTCCATAAAAAGGGAAAGCTAGACTAATCTTGGATTTAGGGCTGGGAAACACCTTAGACATCAACTAGTCCATTCTCTGTCCTCTGCCCCCAGGCGTATTTTAGAGAGGGGGAGACAGGCTGAGGTTGATGAAGTAACCTCTTCAGTGTTCCACGAGTAGGAAGTAGTGGGACTGGGGTGATCTCTAATGGCCCTCCCAGCTCCAATCTTTGCCAATTGCTTCTACAGGAGGTCTGAAGAGGGAGAGGCAGGGGTGTGCTAGAACCAGCTATACTCAAAGAGAACCAGTGGTTGAATTTTCAGTGTGAGCATTTCCATCTCTGAAATTGGCAAATGGTACCAATCCGGGCTTGACTTATTGTTTTATGGATGATCTAGGTGTAAAAAAGTGGTGGAGAAAATATTAATAACAGATTAATTTTAAAAGTGTGTGCCACCCCTCTCCAGATTTGCCAGCATATCCCCCGGAAAGGTCACAGTGAATTGGAGTGCTTTGGAATGTGAATCAGATGAGATTTTAGTTCAGCCTTGAAGGATGGGGTTGGAGAAGGAAGGCATTTCTGGCAGAGTGCACTGTGTGAAAAAATTCAGGAACATGCAGGGTAGTGGATGGACCAAAGCAGGTGAGTCTGTTTGGAATTTAGTGTTTGTTTTGGGGAGTGATCAAAGATAAGGCTGGAGAGATGAGAGCGGGCAGATTGAGTTATTCTATTCAAAGACAAGAATTTCATTTCTAGCATCAGACTTAACAGACACCGCTGGCAGTGACCCACCTCACACTGCCATAGCCAATGCTCTGATCCTGGACGACTTCCACAGACCCTAGCCTCCTCCCGACTTGGGAGTCTTGGACTGCCTCCCTTGAGCAGAGATGGTTTCTCCATGAGGCTGTTCTTTTGTGCGCTAAGTCTGAGCTTGCCTCGCAAAGGCAACGTTCAAACCAAAGGAAATGAAATCTTTTCTTCTTCACATATTATCTATTTTTGGTTAGCCAACCTGTCAGGACTGGAAACCTTTGGAGGTGCATCTTCCCATGTTGACCTCTCTTCCCTTGTGAAAACCCTTCTAGGAGCTTTCACACCTGCTGAACCAAACACCACCTGACACCTCAGTTCCTTCCTAGAGCTGATTCATTTTATTCCTCCACAACTTAGATAATGTAATTTCTCTGCTCAGAAAACTTGTGAATCTTCATTGCTTATAGAATTAAGTGGAAATTTCCCCACAATAGGGTCCCCATCTACCTCCAACTTCATTTAAATGTTTCAAATATCAATAACTCTGAGTCTTGGTAGATACCTTGGTAGATGGTGTCCTGATGAACGGGATGGAGAGATGTGGTCTAGGTTAGGTGTAGGTGGATTTGAGACCTGGTTAAGTGACCACTGGGTCAGTCATATCAACAAGCATTTATTAGGTACCTACCCTGTGCCAGGCACTGTGCAAAGCTCTGGGGGCATAAGAAAAGGCAAAAGACAGTCCCTGCTCTCAAGGAGCTCACAGTCCAAGGGGGGAAGGGGAGATAATCTGCCAATAACTAAGTACAAACTATCTATACAGTACAAATTGGAGAGGATGAACAGAGGGTGTTTGGGAAAGGCTTCTTGAAGAAGACGGGATTTTGTTGTTGGTGTTCAGCTGTTCTCTGACTTTTTGTGACCCCATTTTGGGTTTTCTTGGCAAAAGTACTAGAGTAGAGTGGTTTGCAATTTCTTTCTCCAGCTCATTTGACAGATGAGGAAACTGAGGCAAGCAGGGTGAAGTGACTTGCTCAGGGTCACACAACTTGTAAGTGTCTGAGGACAGATTTGAACTCGGGTCCTCTTGACTCTAGGCAAGGTGCTCTATCTACTGTATCATCTAGCTGACTTGATGTAAGGAAAACCTTCCCCACCATTAGAGTTATTCAGACTTCCACAAGTGAATAATAGGTGGCCTCAGATGGGAGTGCATTTCTGGATGTCTTGTAAATGGGGATTGTCCTTATCCAGAGTAGCCCCTGCCAATGAAATCACTGTCCTGGTCCACAAAAGGAAGGCTTTGGAGACTTGCAGGTGAATCTTTCCATTAGTTTTGATATCAGAAAATTCAGGCAGAATGAACAAATGGAGACCACCTGCCTCACTAGAGGTCTCCATGAGGATGCTTCATGATCACTTGGGAATGTTGTCAAAGGAATTTATGGTCAAGTACAGTTTGGACTAGATACCTAGGTGTAAAATGTCCAGAGAGAACTAACCAGGAAGGCCAAGGCCTCAACTTCATGCCATAAGATGAAATGAAGGAACTGACAACATGGAGAAGAGAAAGGGTACATAGTGGTTTTCAATCTAGTAAACAATAGGTATTTATTAATTACCTATTGTTTGCCAGACACTGGGGGTACAAAGACACAAATTAAATAACCTCTGCACTTGAGGAATTTACATTCAATTTTTGGAGATAAAAACATACCACATTTATTGTTCAGTTGTAACCAACTTTACTGACTTCCTTGGACAAAGTCCATGGGGTTTGCTTGGCAAAGATAATGGAATAAACCACTCCATTTCCTTCTCCAGATCACTTTACAGATGAGGAAACAGAGGCAAACAGGGTACAGCGACTTGCCCAGGGTCACACAGCTAGTATGAGTCTGAGGCCAGATTTGAACTCAGGAAGAGGAGCCCTCCTGCCTCTGGGCCCAGCGCTCCATCCACTGCACCCTAGCTGCCTAGTGTGTAATAGGCACTTAATAAATGCATATTTATTGACTGAATGAATAACTAGCTAGCCTTGTCCTCCTCTCTTGGTTTGACCCTTCTTTTCCTGTGACTTCTACCTGGCCGATGGTGTCAAGGGAAAGAAAATCTGGTAAAGAGAGAGAAATCAGGCTCTCTCCTCCTGAGTCCAATATATGGTCCATGAAAACAAGCTTCAGCTTTCTGCTTGGGCATTTGCTCTTTCACTTTTGGCAAAGGCTATTAATCTGTAGACAGCAACCTTGTGAGTTTCTAAAGGTCAGGAGAGTGAGCCACCGGAGATCCTGGGGGTGTGAGGGGAGAGTCCCTGCTGGATTTTGTGCCAGATCACTATGAGACCCCAGGTAGTGACCTTCAGGACAAGCCTAGCCATAGCTGAGTCAAGGTCTCATTCAACAGCAATGCCACATTTTGACTTATATTTGGTGGAATCAATGCTAAACAGAAAATATACTAAGTTTGAACCTACTTTCCCCAGCTAGGGAGAGTATATCTCTGAGGTGTTATATTTCTATTTCTTTAAAGTACACATCCCTTTGTAGAAGCTAATTGATATTAGTTGGTTAAATGGAAGTGGCCCTTAACAACGGGGGAACACACCCAGAACGGGGACTTTAGTTTTAGAGAAAGAGCCACCTTACTGCCCCTCAGGGGCAGCCCTAGATCCCTGAGGAGGGGCTACAGCTGGCATTGCTGTGGGAGAATGAAGTCAGGGAGTACTTGCTGCATAGATGTTTATGTTCATTATAGATTCCATTTCTTAATAAGTTTTATTATTTATTTAAAAATAGCTAAATAATAGTAATTAACTGAGAAAGGAGGTCTTTCTAGTTCAGCAATCAATCAACAGACATTGGGCAGCAAAGTGGGTAGAATGCCAGGCCCAGGGTCAAGAAGACCAGACCTCAAATCCAGCCTCAGACACTTAATAGCTGTGTGACCCTGGGCAAGTCCCTTAACCCTATTTGCCTCAGTTTCCTCATCTGTAAAATGAGCTGGAGAAGGAAAAGGCAAACCAGTTCAGTATCTTTGCCAAGAAAACCCCAAATGGGGTCATGAAGAGTCCGACAGAAGCGAAGTAACTCAACAACAACAGCAAAACCCTAAATGTGAGCTTCTCGTCCTATAGTCCATGACCCTGATATATCACTGGAAGCGCTGAATGATATGAATCTTTTTTTTAAATGTTTTTTTATGATGTGAATCTTTTTTAATGTTTTTTTAATGATGTGAATCTCGACATTATTGCTATGGATCCAGAGACATCTAAGAAACAAACACAAAAGAAGAAAAGAACTCCACAACTCCAAGCAGAAACTCAAAAAAATATATAGACTGGCTATAAAGGGGAAAGGAAGCCTAAGCCTGATCATGTTGACCCTCCAGCTCAGTGAGTTCCAGTGGTTCCCTCCTGCCTCCAGGTTCCAATGTAAAATCCTCCTCTCAGCCCTTCATAACCTGCCACCTCCTCATTTTTCCAGACTCCTTCTATTTTACTATCCTCCACACCCTCTAGGAGCCAATTATACTGGTCTACTGGCAGCTGCTCAGCCATCACTCCATCTCCCATCTTCATGCCTTCATGTTGGCTGTCCCTCCAGCTGGAATGTTTCCTCCTCACTTATGCCTCTTGGTTGCCATGGTTTCTTTCAAGCGTTAGTTCAAGCCCTGCTTTCTGCAGAAAGCCTTTCCTATCCCCTTCCCCAACCCCGCTGCCGGTACCTTCTCCTCTGAATCCACCTTCCATCTTCTCTGAGAGACCTATTCACTGAATGGGTGTTGCTTCACTCTAAGTGAGAACCTGAAAAGGCCTTAGCCCAAAAGGGCCAGGGTCTCCCCTTGCATCCTGGGCCATCTCCAGTCTTCCTGGTGAATACAGGCCACTGGACCGAGATGGAGGAGAAAGCGAGGCCAGTGACCTTGCACAGCCATCCCTTGCTCAAATCAAAATCAACTGCAAGTCATGTCATCATTTCTCTGATGTCATGGTCCTCTTCGAAAACGAAGGACAAACGCAATATATCTGGTATGTTCCTAGTTTTTTTGCATGTTGTCTCCACCATTAAAATGGAATCTACCGGAAGGCAGTGACCAGTTTTTTTTTTCTTTCTCATTGCTTTGCACAGTACCTGGCATGTAGCAAGTGCTTAATAAATGCTTGTTGACTGACAAACATTTGTTGTTTTCAGTCATGTCTGACTCTTCATGACCCCATTTGGGCTTTCCTTGGCAAAGATATTAGAGTAGTTTGCCATTTCCTTCTCCAGCTCATTTTACAGATGAGGAAACTCATCTGTAAGCAAAAAGCGTGAAATGACTTGCCCAGGGTCACACAGCTATTAAATGTCTGCAGCTGGATTTGAATTCAGGTCCTCCAGACTCCAGGCCCAGGGCTCTATCCACTGTACAACCTAGCTGCCCCCAAACAATATAGCTAACCTTTGGGGAGAAAGTACTAGCAGCTGTAGGGATTTCTGTGCCTGTTTCTTCCTCTTAAAAATGGGAGTGACAACATTTATGCTGCCTTCTAAATCTTTTTTCTGTTATACAGAAGATGCTTTGTAGACTTCATAGCACTACAGGAATATGAGTTGCCATTAAACGAGACCATTAATAAGGACAGACGTGGATTCAGTGTTGCATTTATTACGAAAACTACAAATTAGGACACCCAAGGTTTTGATTAAACACTAGAAAGGGTTTAAAAATGATTTTCCCCAATAAGATAAATGACTATCTATTATCAGGTAGTTCTACATAAAGCCAGTTACATATTAGTCTTTATATTATAGAAGCACACCCTACATTTGATTTTCCTATAATTAAGGGGAAAAATTTTACACAGCTCAATTAACGCAATACAAAGCATGGATTTAAACATGATTTACAGGCCTTACAAAATGGAAAGACAACTTCTGGGAGTTTAACCACTTTGGGACACAGAGAAATGTAGCTTATGGACTCTATAAGGGCTTGGGGCCCAGGAGAGAGCTCCACACATCACAGGGGAAATTCATAAGGACTCCATGAGGGGAGGAAAGATCTTCCATCCAACCAGGAGCTGAGTCACCCCTTTGCCACATGTGCTATGTAAGCTTGAGATCCCTTTCTCTTGGATTTTGGGGGTAAATATTTTTCTACAAGCTTTTCTCACTCTATCATCTCAGTGAATACCCCCTTTAAAAATCTGGTTGGGTGAGAGCACACCACTTTGGAGGCTCCACTGGGGGAGCACACCATTGTGTCAGCTTGTGAGTGCCAGAGAAACTACCTCTATTCCTCAGGATTACCTTTAGAACTGTGAAGGGAGACATAGTATGGGGAGTAGTTAGTCATTCGGAGTGTGGATGACACTAAGGTCATCCATTGCATCTTGGGTCATTGCCAGTCGTCTTGACTTCTGTCTTGCCACTGGACCTCGATGACTCCAAGAGAGTGGCTGATGACTTTGTGCAAATCTCCCTCACTTAAATGCAATTCACTCAGAAGTCAAGACACCACCCCATGATGTCATTGGGCCTCTTGGAAAACAAAGGACAAACAATTGTTAGTTATGCTCTGGTATTCCAGCTCATGGGTGACAGTGAGGACTGGAGCAGTGGGCCCAGAGAGGGTGCTATAAATGCAAAGTTTCAAGCTTATAAAAGCTATCCAAATGGAATGTCTTGGAACCTCATCACAGTCACATGTAGCACTGAACTCTACATATAGCATTCGTCTCAAAAATGTGCTGAAGTCTCTAAATAGTTCAGAATCTCTTTAAAGGTGGCAATATACAAAGAGCAGAAAAAGCCAATGCTATTATTTGCAAAAAAGAAAGAAAAAACATGGCAGAAGGGATCTGCAGAAGGGCTAGTGTTTAAGACCATACAGCCCACCCCATCACTATCCATCAATCCCGCCCTTCTGGCAATCAGCCTTTTAAGAGGCTAATGATGTTTGTGGAGAGGGTTTCACAGGATGGAGGGGATCTGGGCAGGTTTCAAAGCAGTAGGGAAAGAAGCAATGAACACAGAGACAAATCAGGAAGATCAGAGATTGATCAGGAGGTCTAGGGAAGGGGGTAGGCAAGGAGAAGGGCCACCCCTTCCTCCAAGACTGGAGCAGATAAGGAGACAGGGAAGAATGATGGGGAAATGACTTGAAGCATAGAATCATGGGGAAGAGAGCATCTCTGCATTTGTTTTTTACTATCGCCTCAGGATGAGACAAATTCTTGCTTTTGACAGAAGTGGAAGAGGGTGCTGCCACTGGCTTGAGGAAGGAAGAGAGGTTTGAAACAGCATCTTAAATCACAGAGATACTCAATAGACCTAAATATAGAAAGTAACATCCTAAAGAAAATTGGAGGAGAATGGAAAGCAGCACTTTCACACCTGCGGCTAGAGGAGAAATCATCTTCAGAATGGCTGTCTTTTGCCTCAGCATCACCTTCATTTCTGAACCAATCTCTCCCTGACCCAGAGTCATCTCTTGTAACAAAGAAGAAAAAAGAGGGAAAGAAAAGAAGTTCATTAACCTAACCAATATATCCACCGAGTCTAACATGATCATCAGTGTTCCACAGCCATGATCCAAAGGATTAAGAAGGGTGGGATTGATGGATAGTTATGGGATGGGCTGTATGGTCCTAAACACTAGCCCTTCTTTGGGGAAAGCTCGGTCATTAGAATTATACAGAGTTCACTTTCTACTTTCAAATTTTTAAAAATTGAAATTCAATTTAAAAATTTCTTTGAAATTTACATTGTTGGAGTCACATATACACATACATGCAAACATCCCTATACACGCATTTATACATACATACATATATACATATATATATATATGTACATATATATTCAGGGTTAAATGACTTGCCCAGGGTCGCACAGCTAGTTAGTGTCTGGGACTGCATTTGAACTTAGGTCCTCCTGACTCCAGGTCTGGTGCTCTATTCACTGTGCCACCTAGCTGCTCCATATATATACATATATATGTGTTTATGTATGTGTGTGTGTATACATATATATATATATATATACACACATGTGTGTATGTGTGGAGAGAGAGAAAAAGAGAGAGAGAGTCTTTCCTAAGAAAAGGTTTTTTTACTCTTTCTCCTTGGGTTGATAAGACCCCCAAAAAAAGTTAGCTTGCCTTTCAGACATAGATAATATGACAAGACAACCACAAAAGCACTTACTAACAAAGTTCTTTTAAAACAATTCGGTGCACACCAATAAAAGTTCCCTTTTTAGGTCAAATTCTGGGACTTATACATCTTTTAGACTAATAATTTTTTCCCCTTCTCTGACTGAGAAGAATCTTCTACCAGTTTGTCAGTCACTCGCCAGCTATGGTTATTTGTGACTGTGGGCTCTGCTTCTCGCCAATAGTGGTTACTTGTGACATGGTCCTTCGGGGGGCCTTTCCTCAAATAGGAAGCATCTCTGCTTTATTACCTCTTCAATCTTCTGGAATGGAAGTAAGCAAATTCCCTAAGGGGTTCTCAGTGTTACGGTATTTACCTGTCAATAACTCACTCCTCTTTACATGTAATGGAAAAAAATAAAATACTGTGATGTGGAAAAAATGAATAAATAAAATTGGCATTTATATAGAAAAGAAAAAAGAAAAATAGCTCACCCCTCTCCTGGCAGGGAGCTAGGGGCCCTTGAAGAAGAAAAGAAAGGAACAGCTAGGTGGTACAGAGGTTAGAGTGCTAGCCCTGGAGTCAGGAAGACCTGAGTTCAAATCCAGTACTCAGATGCTTTCTAGCTGTGTGACCCTGGACAAGTCACTTAACCCTGATTGCCTCTGAAAGAAAATTTCTCCAAGAGTCTTATTCCCTAATTTTGATTTGCAGGTTTACTATTACACAAATAGGACATGAAACAAACAAGCACAGACTTCCCTAACAGTGTGTGTAGGGCTTACCTTAGCTTGGAAAGGCTGGGACTAGGGAGGAGAATCCAATCCAGGTGCAGCTCTCAGCAGAGATGCCCCTTGGTAGAAAATCTCACCTGAGGGCTCTTAAAGGAGAACTCCCCCCAAGGGGCTTCCTCAGAGATCGACTTTCCTCCACCAGACCCTTTCGTGGTTGCCGACTTCTAACAGTTAATATTAAGGTAACCTAAAACACAAAGGTCCTAACATAATAACCTTACTAGTAAAGCACAAATTTACCACTAAATGGGTTCTCAGCTTCCCCAGCAAAACTAAGACCCTGAATGAGGGGGAAAGCTCTCTTTTATAGCTTTGGGGATTAAAGAAGATAGGAAGGCTAGCATCATAGATGGAAAAAAATAGGAGTGAATGAAAATTAGGAATGAGGGCTAGCAACAGCCCTTGCGCCCTGCCATCACCCGTCCCCCTTCTCTCTTGTGACTAAGAAATGTCCATTTCTTGAGTCCAGCAGCCTCTGCAAGGACAGAGATAGCAAACCAGACTTCTTTGGATAACAAACCAGGCATCCCTGAAGGACAGTTTGATGGTGTAAAGATACAACACCAGACTCCCTGGTATCTACCTGCCTCCTTTAAGGGTAACATATTTCCTTGATACAAGAATAGAACAGTGATTAACAGGAAAACTGCATTCCTAGACAACTCATTACGGCCCAGCTAAATTTCTGAGTTAAGTTTAGAGACAAAGAATCATGACTTAGGCAGTTACAAGACAAAATCAATTAACTGTAAATAGGAACAATTTTTTAAACAAGATACAGAATCAATCTGATTATCAATAGATTAAATAATTGAATTCAATCAATAGATTTAAAGATGGAAAGGACCTCAGAATCCAACAAGGAGAGTTCTAGTACCCATTTCTTCAATGTAGCTACCAATGGCTTGAAATCCTTTTTGTCTGCTTAGGCCACTTCCTATTCCTTGGCCAACCCTCCAGATCTTTTTATTTTCTATAACTAGGTTTCCCATTTTTGTCGGTGCTTCTACTGGAATGGTTACAAAGTCCGTGGGTTGTCATTTTCATACCAAATATCTGAAATTATTTCCATAGTATTTATTACAAGTCAGCTAGGCCTTAATCTCCCACACATCATGGTAGACCACAAAATCCCATATGTATTCTCCCTTGGGTCCTGGTAAGGCCCTATTTGGCAGGACCCAAACTCCTTTAATAAGGCCATAGGGATGAAAGGTGTATTCTAAGTGACAGCACGCACAACCTGACCTCCAAGGCCATAGGTTAGAGGTGATTACCGAAGGATTATTTAACTTGTCTCAGCCAACTTTGATGAGTGAGGCCATCATTTATTACTCACATTCAAAAGGCACCATCTCCAGTCATCCTGATCTATATCTGGCCACCGGACCCAGATGGCTCCAGAGGAGAAAGTGAGGCTGATGACTTTGAACAGTCCTCCCTCACTTAAATCCAATTCACTTGTAATTCATGGCATCTCCTCCTTGATGTCATGGTCTTCTTTGAGAACGAAGGACAAACAACAACACCATTCAAGAAATCCTGAACCTCAGAGCATCCCACTGACCTGCCTCAGATTGATGGAAAACTCATACACTAGAGAGAAGAGCATTCTCATGTGGTCTCCTAGTGAAGAAATGATGTGGAGCTCTCCAAAATGCATCTGGAGAGGATTCATTTGGGCTCCTGTCCTAAGGCCAGGGGCTTATTCTAACTGCCCCAACCTGTGGTCTCTTTTTTTTTATTTAAATTTATTTATTTAACATATTTGGTTTTCAGCATTGATTTTCACAACAGTTTGAATTACAAATTTTCTCCCCATTTCTACCCTCCCCCCCACTCCAAGATGGCTTGTATTCTGGTTGCCCTGTTCCCCAGTCAGCCCCCCCCTCTATCACCCCCCTCCCCTCTCATCCCCTTTTCCCTTCCTTTCTTGTAGGGCAAGATAAATTTCTACGCCCCATTGCCTGTGTATCTTATTTTTTAGTTGCATGCAATAACTTTTTTTTTTTGAACATCTGATTTTAAAACTTTGAGTTCCAAATTCTCTCCCCTCTTCCCTTCCCACCCACCCTCCCTAAGAAGTCGAGCAATTCAACCTAGGCCACACGTGTATCATTATGTATAACCCTTGCACAATACTCATGTTGTGAAAGGCTAACTACATTTTGCTCCTTTTCAACCCATCCCGCTTTATTGAATTTTCTCCCTTGACCCTGTCCCCTTTCCAAAGTGTTTGTTTTGATTACCTCCACCCCCATCTGCCCTCCCCTCCATCATCCCTCCCTTTTATTTTATTTTTTATCTTCCTCCCTCTTCTTTCCTGTGGGGTAAGATACCCAACTGAGTATGTATGGTATTCCCTCCTCAGGCCAAATCTGATGAGAGCAAGGTTCACTCATTCCCCCCCTCACCTGCCCTCTCCCCTCCTCCCACAGAACTGCTTCCTCTTGCCACCTTTATGCGAGATAATCCACCCCATTCTATCTCTCCCTATCTCCCTCTCTCAGTATGTTGCTCTCTCATCCCTTAATTTCATTTTATTTCTTTTAGATATCTTCCCTTCATCTTCAACTCACCCTGTGTCTGCTCTCTCTCTTTTACATATATATATATATACATATATACATATATATAAACACACACATATATATACACATACATACACATATATACATATACACATAGATATATACATACACATTCACTTATATATATACATAAACATATATATATATACACACACACACACACATATATATATATATATGCATATTCCCTTCAACTACCCTAATACTGAGGTCTCATGAATCATACACATCATCTTTCCATGTAGGAATGTAAACAAAACAGTTCAACTTTAGTAAGTCCCTTGCAATTTCCGTTTCTTGATTACCTTTTCATGCTTCTCTTGATTCTTGTGTTTGAAAGTCAAATTTTCTATTCAGCTCTGGTCTTTTCACTGAGAAAGCTTGAAAATCCTCTATTTTATTGAAAATCCATATTTTGCCTTGGAACATGATACTCAGTTTTGCTGGGTAGGTGATTCTAGGTTTTAGTCCTAGCTCCATTGACCTTCGGAATATCGCATTCCAAGCCCTTCGATCTCTTAATGTAGAAGCTGCCAGATCTTGGGTTATTCTGATTGGGTTTCCACAATACTCAAATTGTTTCTTTCTGGCTGCTTGCAGTATTTTCTCCTTGATCTGGGAGCTCTGGAATTTGGCAACAATATTCCTAGGAGATTTCTTTTTGGGATCTATTTGAGGAGGCAATCGATGGGTTCTTTCAATTTCTATTTTGCCCTGTGGCTCTAGAATATCAGGGCAGTTCTCCTTGATAATTTCTTGAAAGATGGTATCTAGGCTCTTTTTTTGATCATGGCTTTCAGGTAGTCCAATAATTTTTAAATTATCTCTCCTGGATCTATTTTCCAGGTCAGTGGTTTTTCCAAGGAGATTTTTCACATTGTCTTCCATTTTTTCATTCCTTTGGTTCTGTTTTATAATATCCTGATTTCTCATAAAGTCACTAGCTTCCACTTGCTCCAATCTAATTTTTAAGGTAGTATTTTCTTCAGTGGTCTTTTGGACCTCCTTTTCCATTTGGCTAATTCTGCCTTTCAAGGCATTCTTCTCCTCATTGGCTTTTTGGAGCTCTTTTGCCATTTGAGTTAGTCTGTTTTTTAATGTTTTGTTTTCTTCAGCGTATTTTTCAGTGTTTTTTTGGGTCTCCTTTAGCAAGTCATTGACTTGTTTTTCATGGTTTTCTCGCATCCTTCTCATTTCTCTTCCCCATTTTTCCTCTACTTCTCTAACTTGCTTTTCTAAATCCTTTTTGAGTTCTTCTATGGCCTGGGGCCAGTTCATGTTTTTCTTGGAGGCTTTTGTTGTAGGTTCTATGACTTTGTTGTCTTCTTTAGGCTGTATGTTTTGGTCTTCTTTGTCACCAAAGAAAGAATCCAAAGTCTGAGACTGAATCTGGGCGCGTTTTCGCTGCCTGGCCATATTCCCAACCAACTAACTTGACCCTTGAGTTTTTCAGTGGGGTATGACTGCTTGTAGACTAACGAGTTCTATGTTCCACGTTTGGAGGGGAGGTGCCAGCTCTGTCAGACCCACACTCCTCCTTCCCCAAGAACCCCCAACCCGAACTGGGCTTAGATCTTCGGCAGGCTGTGCACCCCTGCTCTGATCCGCCACTTAATTTCTCCCACCAGGTGGGCCTGGAGCCAGAAGTAACAACAGCTGTATCTGCCCCACCTCCGCTGCCCCCGGGGCTGGAAGCCGAACCGGGAACTCCTTCCACTCCCGCAGCTTTTCCCACTAACCTTCTCTGTTATCTTTGGTGTTTGTGGGTCGAGGGGTCTGGTAACTGCCGCAGCTCACTGATTCAGGGCTCTAGGGCCCCCTCCGCCCGGCTTCTGGTCTGGATGGTCCACGCCACTCAGGCTGGGCTCTGCTCCACTCCGTTCCCAGCTCCCAGCTCCCAGCTCCGTGTGGAATAGACCTCACCCAGAGACCATCCAGGCTGTCCTGGGCTGGAGCCCTGCTTCCCTCTGCTGCTCTGTGGGTTCTGCCGTTCTAGAATTGGTTCAGAGTCATTTTTTATAGGTTTTTGGAGGGACTCGGTAACGGGGCTCACTCTAGTCCCTGCTTACCAGCCGCCATCTTGGCTCCGCCCCCCCCCCCCCCCCCCGTCTCTTTTTAAGCCTTAATGTACTTGTGTCCCAAAAGTCTCAGTGCGGTTTGGGGTATTAAAACTTAAATGTAAGCTATTAATAGCTTTTAAACAATCTGTCCATTGCTTTTTAATTGCCTTCCTAGCTGCAGGGACTATAGGTATGTGCCACCATGTTTAGCCTTTTGAAATCTTTTAGACCTTGTGCAAGTCACTTAACCCCGATTGCCTCACCTCAACCCTCCAAAAAAAAAAGTCTTTTAAAGGTGTGATGCATGGACCCAGGGTCAAAGACTTTGAGATCTGATAGCCATGTTAATGGTGAGCAATGCCAGACAGCATCCTTTCCAGCATGGTTTCAAAACTATCTTTCTTTGGTGGACTTTAATGTGGACTCAACAACCAGGTTGTAGGGAATGGCATACTCTGTCTAGGCTGGGCTTTTGGTAATGCCTCCAAGGGCAGTAGATGGAAGGCCTTAACATGGGTCTTCCCATGAGTATCTTTTGTAGTCTAAGATCACCCTTCCTATCTGGGATAGATCTCATGCTTAGATGAGCGAGGCTAAGACATTGGACCATATCTGACTTGTTTCAGCACGTACCTTGGCCAGCTTGTTTCAGGAAAACATACCATTTCTTTCTACTTCTCCTGCTGATTAAAGATAAATACTATGCACATGCCAGTTATTATTTTTTTAATTGCTACCAATTCTTGGTGACTTTTGATTGTTCCTGAAACCACTTCCTCCCGGACCTACCCACCTTCTGAACAGAGATGATGAGGGACAGTGTGTCAGGCATGGGGGACAGCCCCTGAAAGTGCCTAGAGTCTAATTATTATTAGACTAATTATTATTCTAATTAAATCCAATTATTAGCTCTAGGTTAGACTTAATTAGACCCAATTACTATTACTTAACTATTGGTAACACCACCATTGTCCCAGTCACCCAAGCTACCAACCTAGATATCATCATCACCCCCCACATCCAATAGGTGGCCAGGTCCTCTAGATTTTGCCTACTTAACATCTCTGACATATGCTCCCTTCTCTTTCCTGGCATAGGCCCTCATCACCTCACACTCCGACTGTTACACTAGCCTGTTGGTTGGTCCCCCCCGTCTCAAGTCTTCCCACTCCAGTCCATCCTCCACTTCACCATCAAATTAATGTTCTTAAAGTAACAGTTTGACCATGTCATTGCCCCTGTTCAATGAAATCTAATGCCTCCCTGTCACTTCTAAGATTAGATATAAAATACTGTGTTTTATACATTCATATATATTCATAAATATATATACAGAAATATAAAATACTCTGCATTCGTAGCCCTTCCCAACCTGCCCCACTCCTACCTTTTCAGGTTTCACATACCTTACTCCTCCCTTTTCCGTGAACCCAGTGACACTGTCCTCCATGCCATTCCTTGAACAAGATACTGCATCTCCAAACTCTAGACATTTGTCTTCCATGCCTGAAACACTTGTCCTCATCATCTCTGCCTGCTGCCCCCCAGCCTCCTTCAAGTTCCAGCTAAAATTCCATCTTCTTTCCTGATTCCCCTTAATGGTAATGCCGTCCCTCTGTTGATTATCTCTAGTTGATCCTTTAATCTTTCTGTCTGGTTTGTACATAGCTGTTTGCCTGTTGTCTCCCTCATTAGACTGGATATTCCTCGAGGGTAAGGACTGTCTTTTGCCTTTCTCTGTATTCTCAGTGCTGGCATCCTGGGCCATAGCCAGCCATCTCAACCTTTGTCTTGCCACTGGATTCTGATAGAGGAGAGAGTGAGGCTGACAACTCTGTGCAGCTCTGCGGGCTCAAATCCAACTCACGCACAAATCAAGATGTCACACTTGTGATGTCACCGATCCTCTTCGAGAACAAATGATGAACAACAACATGCTCAGTGCTTGGCGCAGTTCTTTACACGCTTAATAGTGTTGTTGTTCAGTTGGTTTCAGTAGTGTCCAATTCTTAGTGACCCTGTTTGGGGTTTTCTTGGCAAAGATACTGGAGGGGTTTTGCCATTTCCTTCTCCAGCTCAATTTATAGTTGAGGAAACTGAGGCAAACAAGGTTAACACAAGGTCACACAACTATTAAGTGTCTGAAGCTGGATTTGAACTCAGGTCTTCTTGGCTCCAGGCCAGGAACTCTATCCGCTGTCCACCTAGCTGCTCTACATTAATAGTAGACACTTAATAAGTGGTTATCAACTGACAGTACAAGTAACATTCAGGTGTCCTTAAAGTACTGGGAGGAAATCTTAGACAAAAGCAGCTGCTACAGCATTACAGACTGGGTCATCAAAGGCAGAGTGCCTTCCAAAAATTATAATGTAAGCCCTTTGGGGGTAGAGATTGTTTCATTTTATTTCCAATCCCTGGAACCTAAGGGCATAGAACCTAACCCCAGAACCAAAGGTAGCACTGTTAACATTTGTATATGCTAGTAAATGCTTCCAGGCAATCTAGATAATATACCAGATATTCAGCCTCATCCTGCTGGTATTTATTCATCTTTCCCCAATCTGTTTCCTTAGAACAGGTCATAGAGATTGCATTAAGCAATTCCTATCCAGCCTGAAACATCCAGCCTAGGGCAACTAGGTGCTGAAGTGGATAGAGTACTGGGTCTGAAGTCAGGGTGACACATCTTTTTGAGTTCAAATCTGGCCTCAGACACTTATTAGCTGTGTGACCCTGGGCAAGTCACTTCACCCTGTTTGCCTCAGTTTCTTCATCTGTAAAATGAGCTGGAGAAGGAAATGGCAAACCACTCCAGTATCTCTGCCAACAAAACCCCAAGTGGGGCATGAAGAATTGGACACCACTGAACAACAATCCATCCAGAACAAGGTTCTGACCTTGTCTGGGATCAATGTTTTCCATCATACCTCTCCCCTGAATTCTTGCCTGATTTCATTTAACAAATTGTTTTATTCTTTGTATTTGTATTTCCAGCTTTTAGCGTAATACCTGGGCACACAGTAGGTGCTTAATAAATGCTTTTTGATTGATTATAACACATCAGGGTTGATTTACATCTTCCCAGGGGGAGAGGGGGCATAGCAACTAATGACAGTAGTCAATTCTTCCCTTGACTTCTGAGAGGACTCTCCTATCCATTAAGAAATTCTTTAACCAAGTTGCAAGAGTCACGTGGGGTCCAAGGGGCATCAACTGTTTGCTCCTGGGAGCTGGTAGAAAGAGGTCAAAGTAATCATCTCATTCCCCTTTATTAATTCTTTATCAAGGAGCAAATTTTTGTGGCATCTAACTTGGCTTGAATCTGGGGAAAAGTCCTGGGGAAATGGTGGAGTAGGAGAAGGTGGCTGTCCTAGCTGAGCAGAGGGAGGCTAGTAAAAGAGGAGGAACCTTCGCTGTATCCTTGCAATCTGTGCTTGGTCTGGTTCCAAAGGATCCGCTCCTCTTCCCTTCTCTCCATTGGCAGGGGCCAAACAAGGGTAAAGAGGAAAGGCACAAGACCGGCCAGGACGCTTTTGTTTATGCTCTTGGACTTGGGCTTTCTTTCACGTTGTCAGAGTCTTCACAGTTACTGACTTGACACTCTTGATGCCTTTGAGTAGCTTCTGCCTGCCAGTAATAGCTGTTACTGTTGTTACTCAGTCGTGTCTGACTCTCCATGATCCCATTTGGGGTTTTCTTGGCAAAGATACTGCAGTGGTTTGTCATTTCCTTCTGCAGCTCATTTTACAGTTGAGGAAACTGAGGCAAACAGGGTTAAGTGACTTGCCCAGGGTCACACAGCTAGTAAATACCTGAGGTCACATCTGAACTTGGGGAGATGGATCTTCCTGACTCCAGGCCCAACACTCTGTGCACTCTGGCGCCACCTAGTGGCTCAATCAATAATAGTAACAACAAGCATTTCTATAGTGCTTTAAGCTTTACCAACCACATATTTTTACATTGCCTGGTAACAGGGATAATAATGGCACTTACCTGGTTGTAGTTGCAGCGAGGATCAAATGAAATAACATTTGTAAAGTACTTTGCAAGACATACCACACTATATCATCATCATCACCTCTGACGTCATCATCACCATCATCACCATCACCATCATCATCATCATCATCATCATCACCATCATCATCGTCATCATCATCATCATCATCATCGTCATCATCATCATCATCATCATCACCGTCACCATCCTCACCATCATCATCATCATCACCATCACCATCATCATCCTCACCATCATCACCATCACCATCATCATCATCGTCACCATCATCATCATCATCATCGTCATCATCATCATCACCGTCACCATCATCATCATCGAGGAACAGTCCACAGCCACACTGCCCTCTACCCAGTCTCGGCACCATTTAATTGTGGAGGAAAACCTTTATATTCTGCATTTCATCCAAAGTCTATTAGAGACAATTTACTGATACTCAAAGAGGTTTCTTCCATTAATTGGAATTCTCCCTGATGCAAGTGATATTCCCTTACATTTTCTAGAAATCAAAATCCCAAAGACAAAATTCTACAACAAGCTAAGACAAAAGTACAGAATTCAGACTTTTAAAAATTCTTCTGATCTGCAATGCAAGGTCAAGGTCTTGTCATTTACTTAAACCAAACAACAGTCATGTCGCTATTGGTGTGGCCCTGAAGAAATGGCTGCTTGAATCCATTCAGTCTGGCTGAGTGAACAAAGAGATGCTGCTCTCAATTGGATGAATTCCAAAGATATTCCCACTCTTACTTCGATGATCTTAGTTTCAGGGAATCGGTATTCCTTCCCGAACTTGACTCAGTCTTCTATTAAAAAGGAGCTATGTGATGCAGTAGATACAGCACTGGGTCTGGAGTCAGAAGAGACCTGAGATCAAATCCAATCTCATATAGTTCCTAGCCAGGCGACCTTGGCTCAGTCACTGAACAGTTTCTTAAATGTAAATGGAGATAATATTGTAAATAATAATATTGTGAATAAGAATATATTTATTATATGCTTATATTATATAAGCATAAAATATAAGCATATAATAAATATACCAACATTAATAAATATAAATTAAATATTATTAATTTATATAATAAAAATATATAATAAAATATGTGAATAATGAAATGTGAAGATTAAATGATATAGTATGTATAAAGTGCCTGACACATAGTAGGCACTACATAAAAGCTAGCTAATATAATTATTATTATTCCATTACAAAAACTGATTAAGTCTTTGATAAAAAGAAAACCATGGATTGTGTAGCAGGACGTTGCTGCCTTAACATTTATTAGGCTTCAATAAGATTTTTAACTCAGTTTGGACCAATGGCTTCAGACTGAGACATCGTATAATATTATTTCTTAGTTTTAAAAGATTTCCAGCCAAGATGGCTAATTGAATGGAGGAGGGCAGCTTAGCTCTCCTAAACCTACTCCAGAAAACCAGACAAGTCACAGAATAAGTGAAATTTTCCACTAGGAACATGCTCAATCAAGAAAGCCCCCAATCTCATCCAATGGCAAGTTTCCATAAGTCTCTACTGTAGGAAGCTGGGGATAGGGGTATGACCAAGGTGCCAGTTCCTCATGTCAGAGTCTTCCTAAGGTCTCTCTCTCTCTTCAGGGACCTAAAGAGATTCTGGAACCACATGCCTTTTCTCAAAGCTGGAAACCAGAATCCCAGGATCTCTCCTCCCTGAAGCTCTTGCCAATTTGGCCCCTCACACAAATGAGCAGCACTAAATAGTCAATCTCCATCAGTGAGGAAAGTCTTATGCAAATGGGCTTTAAGCACAAGTTACACCTAAAAATCACGTCAAGAAAAATAATGATCAAGAAATGTGGAATCAAGAAATGGAAAATGCCATCCACATCCAGAGAAAGAACTATGGAGTCTGAATACAGATCAACATGTACTATTTTCTCTCTCTTTTTTCTTATGGTTTCCCCCTTCTGTTTTGATTCTTCTTTCACAACATGACTAAGGTGGAAATATGTTTAGTATGATTGTACATGTATAACCTATATCAGATTGCATGCTGTCTTGGGGAGGGGGAAAGGGAGGGATGGAGGGAGAAAAAAATTTGGAACTCAGAATCTTATAAAAGTATTGAAAACTATCAATACATTTAATTGAAAAAAAAATAAAATACTATTAATCGAAAAAAATTCCATCCAATGAGAAACTACATTTAAATGACTTCTAACCCACAGCTGCACAAAAATTCACCCAGAAGCCACCAGCAATAGAAAAAAATTTCATTTAGATGAGACCAAGGGCTTCTGACCAGGCCCCTCCCTTAATATTAGTTCTTCATTTTAAAAAGAAAAAAGACACCTTAATAGATATGTCTTTACAGTTAGTTTTGCTGAAGAGTTTGTTTTTCTCTTTTTTTCTTTGTTATACAGGGAGGGATATGGAGGTGATGTAAAAACAAAAGATTCCAATAAAATTTATTATTTAAAAGGTGCTTTCCCCTCAGAGGAAAAGTGACAGTGCATTACCATACTCATGGCTAAATGAAACTAGGAATGTGTCAGTGCTGATGTAATGATAACAGATCAGATACCAACCAGGGGAAGTCATTAATAAAATCCAGTTTACATCATCCAGAGGATGGGTTTGAGCCTAATTTATGGTCCCCACAAAATGGAGGCTGTGATACTTCCTAGCCTGCTGCCAGCAATGGCATTATTAAAAGCATGTTTTGGAGCAGGATTCATTCATCTGGGAGGAAGAATAGGGCATTTGGCACAGAGGGCTGCAATCACACATCATGGCGCCAGTGGAGAGCGTGAAGAAGGTCAACTGGGTTGATGGAGTATTTCTGAGTCGTTCATACGGTAAAAACAAACTGAGAGATTGCATGGAGATGACCAAGTGGGATTTATATCAGGAATGCAAAGCTGGTTCAACATGAAATATTAACATAATTGAATGAAATCCAATATGAAATATTAATATAATTGAACAAAAATGTTAACATAATTGATTATATCAATAAAAAAGCAACAAAATAATATGATTATATTAATAGATGCAGAAAAAGCTTTTGACATAGTACAACACTCATTTCTACAAAAAACACTTGAAAGCATAGGTATAAATGGATTTTTCCTTAAAATGATAAGAAGCATCTACTGAAAGCCAACAATAAGTATTATCAGTAACAGGAATAAGCTAGAAGCCTTCCCAGTAAGATCAAGACTGAAACAAGAATGCCCATTATCACCAAAAATTATTCAATATTGTATTAGAAATGCTATCAATAGCAATAAGAGAAGAAAAAGAAATGAAAGGAATCAGAATGTGCAATGAGGAAATAAAAGTATCTCTTTTTGCAGACAATATGGTGGTATACTTGGGAAATCCTAGAGAATCAACTAAAAATTAATTAAAACAATAATTTTAACAAAGTGGCAGGCTACAAAATAAACCCACATAAATCATCAGCATTTCTGTATATCACCAACAAAGATCTGCAGGAAGAGAGAGTAAATGGGGGCAGCTAGGTGGCTCAGTGAGTAGAGCACCGGCTCTGGAGTCAGGAGGACCTGAGTTCATATCCAGCCTCAGACACTTGACATATGTACTAGTTGTGTGACCTTGGGCAAGTCACTTAACCCCAATCGCACTGCCAAAAAGCAAAAAAACCAAAAAAAAAAAAAAAAGAAAGAAGAGAGAGTAAGAAATGTTTCATTTAAAATAACCATAGACAATATAAAATACCTGTGTGTATAGCTGCCAAAGAATCCAGGAACATAATATAAAACACTTTTTATAAAAATAAAATCACATATAAATAATTGGAGAAATATTAATCGTTTATGAGTAGGCTAAGCCAGCATAATAAAAATGACAATTTTACCTGAACTTTTTTAGTGCCATCCAAATTAAACTACCAAAAGACTATTTTATTGGGTTAGAAAAACTCATAACAAAATTCATTTAGAAGAACAGTAGGTCAAGAATATCAAAGGAATTAATGAAAAAAAAGTAAAGGAAGGAGATCTTAAACTGCAGATAAGGTAATAATTAGCAAAACTATTTGCTATAGGCTAAGAAATAAAATGGTGGATCAGTGGAATACAGTAGGTACACAATACATAGCAGTAAATGAATATAGTAATCTTATGTTTGATAAACATAAAGATTTAAGATTTTAGGATGAGAACTCACTGTTCAGTAAAAATTACTGGAAAACTGAAAAGTAGTCTGGCAAAAACTAGGTATAGACCAGGGGTGGGGAACCTGCAGCCTTGAGATCATATGTGCACCTCTAGGTCCTCAAGTGCAGCCCTTTGACTGAATCCAAACTTCACAGAACAAATCCCCTTAATAAAAGGATTTGTCCTGTAAAACTTGGACTCGATCAGAAAGCCGAATCCAAGGACCTAGAAGGCCACGTGTGGCCTTGAGGCTATAGGTTCCCCACTCCTGGTACAGACCGATATCTTAAACCATTTATCAAGATAAGGTCAAAATGGATACATGACCTAGTCATAAAGGGAGATATAATTAGAAGACCATGGAGCATATTACATATCAGATTTATGATAGGAGAAGAATTTATGAATAAACAAGCGACAGAGAGCCTTGTGGGAAGTAAAATGGATAATTTTGACTACATTAAATTATAAAAGGTTTGTACAAATAAAACCAATGCAAGCAAGATTCAAAGGAAAGCAGAAAACTGAGGGAAAATTTATGGACAGTTTCTTGGATAAAGGCCTCATATCTCAAATATATAGATAACTGAATCAAAGTTATATGAATATGAGTCATCCCCCAACTGTTAAATGTTCGAAGTATGTGAACAGGCAGTTTTCAGACAAAGAAATCAAAGCTACATATAGTCATATGAAAAAATGCTCTAAATCATTATTGCTTAGAGAGATGCAAATTAAAACATTGAGGTACCATCTCACACCTACCAGATGGGGCTACAATAAAAAGGGATATAACAAATGTTGGAGGGGATGTGCAAAAATTGGGACACTGATACGCTGCTGATGAAACTGTAAACTGGTCTACCCATTTTGGAGAGTAATCTGGAATTATGCCAACAGTTATAAAACTGTGTATATCCTTTGACCCAACAATACTACTACTAGGACTGTTTCCCAAGGCATCAGGGAAAAAGAAAAAGAGTCTGTATGTTCTAAAGTATTTATAGCAGCTCTTTTTGTGATGGCAAAGAACTGGAAATTGAAGCGATGCCCATCAATTGGAGAATGGCTGAATAAGTCATGGTACGCGATTGTGATAAAATACTACCGTGCTGTAAGAAATGGCAGGCAGGTTGTTTTTAGAAAAACATGGAAAGACTTGCATGAAATAATGAAGAGTGAAATGAGCAGAACCAAAGGAATGTTGTGTACAACAACAGCCATATTGTTAGAAGAGTTACTGTGAATGACTAAACTATTCCAAGTAACATGATCATTCGTATCAACTATGAAAGACTTATAAACGAAAATGCTATCCACCTCCAGAGAAAGAACCAATCCGTAGAAGAATGTATTGTAAGGTTCTACAGCTACAGCTATATCAAATGTTGGCCTTCTCTAATGTGGGGTTGGGAGGGAGGGAGGGAGATAACTTGGAACTCAAAATGTAAAATAAAATAAATATAGAGAAAAAGAAATTATACGGAGATGAAGTTCTGGCACCTCCTACTCTGGGGCCATTTGGATACAGACATGGGAGAATAAGACAGCAGACTTCATAGAGCAAGTAATTTCCATTCCCATGAAGCCAGATACAGCCCAGTTTCCAAAAATATCACAGAATAGCAATAAGAAAAATAGGCTCATAGTGTCTCATTCTCCAAGAGAATCTTGCCCAGTTAGTTTAATTCCTGAGTTTGAATCCAGATAAAATCCTATTTATGAGAGGCTCATTCATGATGCTTTTTATTATTAAAATGCAAAGCTATTCATTTTAAAAAGCCATCCATGGTCATGGATGTCATTTTCGTTGATTTGGCTTCACCACTTATCTTTGTTACAAGGGAGGGGTCAGTCTTTGAGTGTGGTGGCAGGAAGGAAGCTATGTCTGGAGAGGCACAGAAACAAAAGTTATCCAAAAAAAAAGTATTTTTGAAAAAAAATAGACATTTTTAAATGGTGCATCTTGAAACACAGACATGATTCAGTCCCTGATCACAGTCTTGTGTATGTCGGACCTTATATATGCTCATCTCTAGGGTGGTCAGTATTTCTTTAAACATTCTTTAAACATAGTACCATACAAAGGAAATATAAGACGGTAGACGTGCCGGTGGAATCAATTTCAGAGCCATCAGGCGCAATCCCGTCTCCCACCCCACCTCCATTTTGCAGATGAGAAAACTGAAGCTAAATCATTTGTCCTGAGTCACACAACTCGTAAGTGTCTAAGGCAGGATTTGAATCCAAATCCTCCTCCCTCCAAGCCCAGCATTCTATCCAATATGGCACACTGCCAATACAGGTTTTAAAAAAACATTCTATTCTCAACCTTGATGCAAAGGATTTTGCGAACAGATGGTGTTTGGGGCTACATATTTTCCCCATCCTTCAAGTAGCCAGCTTTCAAGAAGACTTTGTGAGGAAGGAGTTTCATTTTTTCCCCAGGAACATTTGGATTTCTCTCTTCTGTAGTAACTGATTGGCTGCAAAGGCACAGAGGGACCTTAGAAACGATGCACTCTCTCTTTCACAGATGTGGAATACTGAGCTGGAGAAACCCAATGGGAAGGCTTTTTTATTTGAAGTATTCCAAGAGTGAGCCACCAGTGGCTATACTGGAAATACTGAGAAGAAACTCAAACCCTTTGGGGAACTCTAGAACTAACTCGGAAAAGGCAAACACCTGGAGGCAGTCTTCCCACATGATCTTGCCCAAGCTCGGGATGGTGAGACCTGGGCCTCTAGAGAAATTATAGGTCATGCTACTTACTAATGAGGAATTAAAAGAAGGCTGCATGCAGTGGAAAAGAGCATTGAGTATGGAATCAGTAGACGCAGGTTCAAATCTCACTTCTGACACTGAAATCTGTGTGACCTTGGGCAAGTCATTTAACCATCTTGAGCCTCAGTTTCCCCATCCGTAAACTGAAAGGATTATTCTAGGTGGCCTCTGTGGTTACTCCTAACTCTGGGTCTATGATCCATTGGGCTGAGCTCCTTGAGAGCTGGGACTATCTTTTGTTTATCCTTTCATCCCTAGCATTTAGCCCCTGTGCATGGCGCATAGTAGGAGCTTAATGAATATTTGTCTACTGACTCACTGAGTGATCCTTCAATCCTCTGAAGAAACCACAGGTCATACTACTTACCAAGGACTCAGTCCTTAGAAGGAACACCCAATTCAGAGTCACAGGATCTGGCTTGGTCACGTACTACTTGTGTGATCTTAAATAAGTCACTTTCAACTCTCTGGTCCTCAGTTTACTGATCTGTAAAATGAAGTGCTTGGACCAGATGACTTCAAAGCTCCCTGTCCCTTTCAACTTGATTCAATTCAACAAATCAAGAAGAATTTATTAAGCACAGATGTCAGGGGCTCTTCTAGGCACCTGGGTTGCAAAGACAAATATGAAAGCTGTCCCTGCCCTCAAGCCAGTTATAGTCTACTGAAGGAAACAACACTCCTATGGCAATGTATGACTAAGTCATATTAGTGGGGGATGACTAATGACCGAGGCAGGTTGTCAAGAGAGGTCTCCTGTAGGAGGTGGCATCTGAACTGAACCTTGAAGGTGGTACGAGAGGCAGAGAGAGCATCCCAGATGTGGGCGACAGCCTGTACCAAGGCAGAAGATTAAATGACTCCTTCAAAAAAGAAAAACAGCCCGTCTGGCTGGAATGTAAAAGTGGAGGAAAGAGAGTAATGAGAAATTAAGTCTGGGGGCTGCGAGGTGGTGCACTGGATAGAGTATCGGTCTTAGAGTTAGAAGGACCTGAGTTCAAACCTAACCACCTAACCTCAGACTCTTATGAGTTGTGTGACCCTGGGCAAGTCACTTAACTCTGGAGAGAGAGAGAGAGAGAGAGAGAGAGAGAGAGAGAGAGAGATTAATCTTGGAAAGATAGGTTGAAATCGGATTGTGAAGGGTTTAAAGGCCAAACAGAGGAGTTCACACATGATCCTAGAACAGTGGTTTCCATTGAATAGTTGGGGAATACCTTAGGAGTTTGCAATGATGGTCCATGCCTTAAGGAGTAAATAATTGTAAAGAATATTATGAGTAGTGTATTAAATTACCCTGGGGGCTCACAACCCATTTTTTGTTGTTAAAAAGGGGTTCTCAAAACAAAAAACATTGGAAACCACTGCCCAGAGGGAAACGTCATGATCAGAGTTATACTTTAAGAATCTCAAGTTGTCAACTGTGTAGAGGATAGATTAGAGTGAAGAGAGTTTGGAGGCAGGAGGCTGATTAAGAGGCTGTTGGTGTAGTCCGGGGAGTGGTGATGAGGGTCAAAATGAAGTGGGGTGGCCATTCGAATGGAGGTGAGGGGAGAGATGGTTACCTCCTGGTCATTTCCAAATTACGCCTCCTGACCACCCTCTTCACCACCCTTCTGCCAAACTGAGACTGTGCCCATAGAATTCTGGGCTCAGATAGGTGAACTTTTGCCTGATTGTGCTGGGGACTGGGCTACTTCCTGGCCAGTCCCAGCCCGTGGCACAGCATGTGCAGACCCCTCCCCTTTCTACTCCCTATTGGTGTTGTCTTCCCAATTAGAATGTAAGTTCCTTAGGAACTATCTTTTTTTCTGGTATTTGTATCCCTGGCACTTAGCACACAGTGAGTGCTTAATAAATGCTTCTCCATTCATTCATTCTGGAGATGGAATCAAAGGATCTAACCTGGAGGATAGTCTCTAAATCTATGAACCCAGGACTCAGGACTTAGACTTACATTATGGTTACCACTCCTATTCTTACATAATAATAAGAATAGTGTATACTTTTGTGGCACATTTAACCTTTTCCAAAACATTTTCATTTACAGAGTCCTATTTTATCCTTAAAAGGTCTCTTTGGATCGGCAGGGCAGGTTTTTGTTGTAATTTCCCAGATAAAGAAACTGAGTCCCTAAGGCTAAGTGCCTCATGCATGGGAAGTTACCTTTCTAGAGGGAGCTCAGACTTTCAAACCAGAGTTGTTTCTCCTAGGCCAGGCTGCTCCCTCCCTATGCCGACAGAGCTTCAAGGAAGAAAGGAGATTCCCATACCCCGAGATTGCACCTCCCAGATCTTTCTCCCAGAAGCTAAAGAAGGTTAAAGATGAAAGGAGCCGACTTTAAGGGCTCTGTTGCTCCAAATATGTGTATGGGGAAGGGTTCTTGAAGCCAGTGTACTTTCCATCCTGCTTGGGAAAATGATCTCGAATCTTCCACCGGCAGCAGCTGGGTAGGATGGAGAATCCCGCCATGTCTTCAGAGCCAAAGCGCCAGTCAATATAGCACCTGTAGGCACAGTGACGGAACTGGTTGTTCAGGGCCTCCGCATCCATCTCCAGCAAGGGGTCTTGGTAGAACAAGATGAAGCGCAGTGTGGACCTGGAAAGGACCAGCTCCTTAAATAAGGCTGAGGTGGTGATGCAGGGACCCCCTTTCCTGCGACAGCAGAGCTCCTCCAGGCTCTTGCTGCTTCCTGGGAGTTGGGATGGGCGGCAGTGTCCACAGCGGCACCACTTGGGTCTTGTCAGGGATGGAGACCTTGGCTCTTCTTTAAGAAGTTGCATTTCTTCTGGGGGTACAGGGCTGAGGCTGAGGTCAGGGTGTGCTGGTGGGGACAGCTTGGCCAAGTCTGTGAAATCTCTTCGAGGTCTCTGCAGAAGGCAAATTTCCAGATTCATTAGAAATGAATAAACTTCTAAATCAAGACCGTATCCATCCATCTTCTATTAAGCTTCCTAAAGTAGAGGTCTGACTACATTACTCCCTTATTCTATGAACCTCAATGGCTCCCTATCACCTTCAGGATCAAAAACAAACTCCCGTGTTTGACATTTCAAGCTATTCATAATTGGGCCTCTTCTGCATCTCCAGCCTTCTTACTTACAATTTAGTTCTTTCTAGGAGCCAGTCACATTTGCTTAACAGTGGTTCCTCCAATGCTTTTTGCATTGGTTGTTCCCAATGCTTGGAATGAGTCTTTCTCAACTCTACCTCTTAATCTCCCTACAAGTTTCAGATAAAATCCTACCTTCTGCAGCAGGCCTTTCCCAGTCCCTCTGACTTCTAATGCCTTACCCTTCCAATTATCTCCCTTCTACTCAGTATTTATCTCGTATGTGCCCAATTGTTTTCAAGCGGCCTGCTCCATTAAAATGTAAGCTCCTTGATGGTGGGGACTATTTTTTGTACAGGGGTGGGGAACCTGCAGCCTTGAGGCTACATGTGGTCCTCTAGGTCCTCAAGTGGGCCTTTTGAATCCAAACTTCACAGGAAGCCCAGACCACAGGTTTCCCACTCCTGGTCTAGCACATTGACACAGATTTTCATTGTTTGTCCTTCTAAGGGGACCATGACATTAGGAAGGTGATGTCATGACTTCCAAGAGAATTGGATTTAAGTGAGGGAGGGCTATGCAAAGTCACCAGCCTTACTTTCTCCTTCAGGGCCATCTGGGTCCAGTGGCCAGATGTTGATCAGAAAGGCTGGAGATGGCCCTGGATGCAGTGGGAGACCTTGGCCTTTTTAAGCTAAGATCTTTCCCAGGTCTCAGTTTGATTGAGGCAGCTCCCATTCAGTGATTAAGGCAACTCTCTAAGACAACAAATTGCTGAGAAGGTGCCTATCTATATTGGTAGAGGAAAATTCCTACAACAGTGAAATCACAAGTCTATTCCTAATCTTATTTCCCATACTTTGGGGATACAAATACAAAGGATGAAAAAATCTCTACTTTAAAGGTCACATTTTAATTATACATTTGTTGTGGTTCAGTAGTTTTCAGTCATGTCTGACTCTTCGTGACCCCATTTGGGGTTTTCTTGGCAAAGACACTGGAGTGGTTCTAATTATATATATATGAACATATATATATATATATATATATATATATATATGTGTGTGTGTGTGTGTGTGTGTGTGTGTGTGTGCTAAATGTATATTTCCAGACCAGAGCTGTAACTTCATTGCCAGAAGGTGTTTCTGAGGAAACTCCCTCTGTCAATTCAGAATAGAACCTTCTCTATAACTTGGTCTCAGGGAATTATCTTGGGCCCTGAGAGGTTAAGTGTCTATTGCCCAGGGTCATACAGCCAGTATTTGTCAAAATGCCGCACCCAAGGACCTGGAAGGCCACATGTGGCCTCAAGATTCCAGGTTTTCCACTCCTGTACTAGAATTTTTCTTCTTTTCAGAATATTATGTGTGTGATGGGTGAAATTTGAAATAATTGAGGAAACCAAGGTTTGAGCTTCAGAGTCTATCAATTTACTAAGCAATGCATGCCAGTTGTGTAACAAATCGGGATCAGGCCTCCTCAGCTTGGCACTGGACCCCAAACACAGGGAGAGATAAAATTTTATGCATTAAAAGAAAACAACAGGATATAAGCCAGGAGATGGCACAGTGGATAGAGTGCCAGGAAGACTTATCTCCTGAAGCCTCAGGCACTTACTAGCTGTACGACCTTGGGCATGTCACTTAACCCTGTTTACCTCAATTTCCTCATCTGTAAAATGAGCCAGAGAAGGAAATGTCAAACCACTCCAGTGTCTCTGCCAAAAAAACCCCAAATGATGTCACTACTGAACCACAACAAGAAAACCAGGATACAAGATTAGGTTATCTGATATCTAATTGGGGAAAAGATTAGGGGCTTTCAGAGTTGGGAAGGCATCCTACCCATGCCCCCCACCAACTGTCTGCAGACAAAGGAACATGGAAACAATAACTGATTGATCAGGACTGGGCCTGTTTTCAGATAAAACGCACGGGTTGCGTGCGATGTATAATTGTGAGAAAACTCGTTGTATCAATCTTCGGATCTGACTGGGTTTCTGGTCAGCATAACCTCCGTCCTTAGTTAAGGTCTCTAGGCAGCAGGGAGAGGTAGTCCAGCTTCCCAGCCACGCACGGCTAGGCTCAAACAATGCAATAGCACTTTTTCACATTTCCCACAATTGAATAAAAATTTCTCGTGGGACAGAAATTGGACTAGATCCATAAATGGATAAAAGGGTAATTGAGCTAGCTCCAGATTTGAGTCACAAGATGGAATCAGTGTGGTTCACTCAATTCCCACAATTCTCTCATGTGGTCAGCATCCGGACACAGTTGGGCAAGTGTGAAATCAGTCTGAGGAAGATGTGTTGGAGGGTGTGGTAGTAAGTAGGAGAAGGGGAAGCAGATGGATGTGGGGGATGCTGGGGAGGTAGAATCAACAGTATTGGGTAACTGGTGAGGTGAGGGGGAGGGGAGAATTAAAGCTGACTCTGAGGTTTTGACCTTGATTGGGAGAAGCATAATGGCCCGGTATTAATAGAAATAGGGAAGTTGGAAGGAAGGGCAGGGTTAGGGAAGAAGGGAATGCTGTTTGGTACATAGGATCAGAGGCTTAGAGCTGGAAGAGACCTTGGAAACCAAATAGTCCAACTGCCTCATTTTACAGATGAGGAAACTGAGGAAGAGCGGTTCAGTTCCTGGCCCATGCTCTCACAGCTAGTAAATATCTAAAGTTGAGCTTCCTCATTCCATATCTAATACACCACAAGAAGTACTGTCAAGAAATCTAGATGGACCCATTCAGCAAAGACCAACTCAGACAAAAATTGTTCGTGTCCTAGTGATAGAGACAATCCATTTTTGAGAAGCAAAACTCTTCCCCACAGAGCACACAACCCATACTCCCATTCATCTAGCTCTGCCCTAGACAACTTATAACTTTATTTTTTGGTGGAGGGAGGGAAAAATAATTGCTAAGATTTCTAAGTTTGCAAAACACCTTACATATACAGGGTGTCCCAAAAGTCTTAGTGCATGTTTAAGGTTTTAAAAAACTTAAACCCTGTCTTTCCTTGCCTGATCCAAACCAATATGCTGATTCCAAAGCACCATAAGTATAAATGGTTTCACCTACTGGAACCTCTTCACCTTCCACATCTTGCAAACTTTTCCCCAACAACTTCTGGTCCACCATCCGAATGTGGGGCTCATCCACAAAGGACACATACTTTAAAGTCTAGGAAAAAAAAAAAAGACAAAATGACTTCCTATCAATGATGACCGTGTAGTTGTTAAGGGCTGTTAATGGGTCCTTTTTTGAGTTGCCTTATTTTCCAGAAACACTGGCCCCAGAGCATGCAGGATGCCTTGAATGTGTCAAGAACAACCCTCCCCCCACCAGATGACATAATTTGTTGTTTGCATCCCAAACTGGACTCTGTGTTGTGTCCTTGGGAGTCAAGACAGGAGCCAGTCAGTCTGTGCTGGACTGAGAAAGTGCTTGTGCTGCTGGGGGACCCTGTAGATAAGCAGAGCCTCCTGCCTTGATAGCCTAGCACTTCTCAAGGGAAAAGAATTTGGCTTTTGCCAGTCGCCTTGTTCCCCCCCCCCTTTGGGAGGGGTTTTGTCCTTTCTCCCACTTTCACTACACCTTCCCCCCTCCTATGCCAAGTCCCTTTAGGTGGAGATGCCTGGTATCTCTTCCTTTGTCCTGATGTCATAAATAGGCAAACTTTTCTATGTATTATGAACTCTTTGGGTTCCATGTGCACATTCATTTCCTTGTAATAAGCCTGATTTTCACATAAGTTTTGTGAAGTTGTGATTGCCTGCTTGGCATAGTATATCAACATTATTTGGGGGAAAGAAGGAAGGAGGGAGCGAGGAAGGAAGGAAGGAAAGATGGAAGAAAAGAGGGAGGGAGTGAGGGAGGGAGGAAGGAAGGAAGGAAGGCAGGGGAAGGGAAGAAGGAAGGAAGGAAGGCAGGGGAGGGGGGGAAGAAGCAGGTAAATGAGCATTTATCTACTAAGAGCCAGACAGCGCTCTAAGCACTTTTTACAAATAATGTCTCATTATTTAAGGGTGGTGTATTATCTCTATCTTAACCTGGCAAAGGGCCCAGCACATAGTAAGCCCTTGATAAATGATTGATTGATTACCTGTCCATGAACTGGGGTCCACTAAGAGTTAATTATTTCTGTCCACTCCACTTCAATCATGAGCCAGAAATGAAACTCAGATATCTTTCTAGTCCCAGGAATCACCCACTGGACCACACTTCTGGAAGATCTTTTGCCTATGACCTAAATTAGCTCCATTCTCAAGCATCCCTTAAAAACTTCTGAAATCATTTGTGTTTTCTCAGCTATCAGTAATTTTTAACATGACTAGTTCCAGAAGACTTGCATATAGCAAAATAAAATATTATAAAGTAAATATAACATATTTTACTATAATAACAATATTACCATATTATAAAATAAATTAGCAAACTTAAGCAATTTCATCTTATTTTATGTCCTAAGTTTTTTTTGCACTGAAGATGAATTTCTTCTTACAGTTTTTCAAACTGTGTACAATAGACAATGAATTGTGTGTGGAATAGTGTTGGAAGGGAAAAGGCAGATATATTGAAAAACAAAAGAATGCTCTGTCTTTGCTGTTTCAAAGTGCCAGTTATTTGGCTATGAATAAGGGGGATAATGAAACTCAAAGCTGAAATCTTGAATAGTAATTCTCTGGGCACTCGTCCATAACTAGGGCTCAAATGTGATGATTCTCAGCCTGTCGGCCCTTGACCAAATGACATAATCAGTGAAGTTTGTTTGTCTCTGCCCCTTGATTCCCCATTTTATTGTGGGGAGAGGGCTTCTTTTAAAGCCATAGCAAACTCCTAAAAGTTGGCTATGATTAGAGGAACAGTCTCCTGGAAACAAGAGTGAAGTTCAATGACCCACATAGGGCTGAAGCTTGTGACTTTGGCACCATTAGCATGGTACTAACTTGATTTATTTTTTTTTACTGAGTTGGTCAATGTCCAGCATCATGTTGACATTTGCCTAGTTAAGGGAAAGCTAGCATCCATCCCTTACCAGTTTGGGCTCCTCAATGGTCTCACACTTCTTCCTGTAGTAGTATTCATTGACCCCACAAGGCTCACAGACCGGGCAGCAGCGATAAACATGAGATCGGCAACAAGCACTTGAGTATGTATCAATGAGAAAATCGATGAATACTGTGGCCTAGGGAAAATGCAAAGAAGTTTGAGCTCTTCTTTTACCAAATAATCTTTGAATATCTAGAAAACTAATTTGGCATAGCAGAGAAAGGGCTAGCCTTGGAATCAGGAACACCTAGTTTAAGTCCTTCTTTCTTCTTAAATCCCTCTTACTAGCTGTAAGTTCTCAGTGCCCCATGCAGCTCTCTACAACTATAGTCTTTTTTTGTAAATAATATGTTATTACATGTAAAGATAGTTTTCAACATTCGTTTTTTATAAGATTTTGAGTTCCAAAAATTTCTCCCTCCCTCTTCTCCTCTCTCCCCAAGACAGCAAGCAATCTGATATAGGTTTTACATATGCAATCATGTCAAACATTTTCACAGTAGTCATGATGTGAGAGAAGAAACAGAACAGAAGGGAAAAGACACCAAAAAAATGAAAATAGTATGCTTCGATCTGCATTCAGAATCCACAGTTCTTTCTTTTCCACCATGAGTCTTTTGGAACTGTCTTGGATTATTGTTTTGCTGAGAAGAGCTAAGTCTATCAAAGTTGGTCATCACACAATGTTGTGTTACTGTCTACAACTGTAATATTAGCAAATTTAAGAGAAGTTGCTAATCGCCATTGGTGAAGGGAATTTGCACACCCCAGTTCCCTAAACTGATGAAATCACATAGCCAAACAAAACAAATCAAAGCATTAAAAAAAAGTCTTATCGAAATGAGATACTTACCAAACCAAAATAGGAGAGGGTTGAGCCAATGTACACGACCATTTGGATAAAGTCAAATTTTCCTCCCTTAAACAAAATGGAACACGTTAACTTAAAATTCAGAATGGAAGCAGTGACATTCTGACATTGTAACTGTCATTGATGGATGGCAGGCTGGAGATGCCATTATGTGGCAGAAATAAGGTATCATAATTTGACAGATCCATCTGAAGTGCTCATAGCAGTGGGTACAATAACATGGGAGTCATGTTGCCTTTGAATAAAAGCTTACCCACTGTTTGACTTCCATGAGCTCTGTTCCTGTGATCCAGTTTGGGGTTGGCCCAGGGCATGTCCTGACCATAGCTGAACCCTCCAGAAATGGAGCTGAGGACCATTCCAGAATGATTGCTTTTCAGTTAGAAGGTGAAGCTTCCAAACTTGCTTCCTTTGGATTTAATAGCAAATGTCAGGAAGCATCTGTTTGGACAAATTCTTGCTCATGTTTTTGGGGTTCTTAAAATCACAGGAGCATAGATTTTAGAAGTGGGAGTTCTCTACCTGAGGGCCAGAGACAGATTTTAGAAGAACTTGGAATTTTTAATATTTTGATGCCTATATTTCATCTATATCATTCTTTATTTAAAAATTTTTAAAACATTTTTTATTGAAAGTTTCGAGTTCCAATTCTATCCCTCCCTTCCTGCCTGCATCTGCTCCCCGCTCCCTGAGACAGTAAGCAATTAGATATAGGTTATACATGTGCAGATGCCTACATTTCAATATTATTGTTATCTTTTGTAATTTTAAGTACTTAAGTTTACGTGTTTGTTGTTGTCATTTTTCAGTTGTGTCTGACTCTTTGTGGCCCTATTTGGGGCTTTCTTGGCAGTGAACTGGAATGATTTGCCATTTCCTTCTCCAGCTCATTTTCCAGACAAGGAAACTGAGGCAAAGAGGTTAAGTGACTTGCCCAGGGTCACACAGCTAGTGTCTGAAGCAGGATCTGAACTCAGAAAGATGAGTTTTCCCGACTTCAGGCCCAGCACTTTATCCACTGGGCTACCTAGCTGCCCTCAATGTGTTTAGAAATAGGAATCTGACGAGTCCTTAGGATAGACCCAAGGGGTCCAATACACAAAAAAGATTAAGGACCAATGGGAAGAAGCCATTTCTCTTGGTTTTTGGTGGTTCATTTGTACCCTGCTAACTATACCCGTTTAAGTGACTAGCTCTGAGCATCAGCCAGGAGTCTTAGTGTCCTCGGTCAGTCAATCAACAAACATTCAAGCCCTGACTACACATCAAGCTATTAAATAATGGTAAATTATTCCTATAGTGATCTGAGGTTTGTGAAGTATTTTACGTCACTTATATGGTTTGATTCTCACAGTCAACCTTTAAGGCCAGAGCTATTGTCACTCTCATATTACAGCTAGTAAGAGTCTGAGACAGGATTCAAACTTGGGTTTTCCCATCGTTCGGTGTTGTATCTATCATGCCACCTAGTATTTGGACCATCTGTTTCACAGGGATGTTTTAAGCATTAACTATAACTATTATTAAATATGATGTGATATGATGTCATATCATATCATATCTATGTATTAGCTATAATAAACAACTATAATTATGTTTTTATTATTATAATCATTAATAGTTTATGAGAGGCGTCAGGGGAAGGGTGGGTAGTATATGAACAACTGGTCTAATAGCTTGGAAGACATGGTTTCAAGTGTTCCCTCTGACACATACTGACTGTATGACCTTGGACAAGTCACTTAACTTTTTAATTCTTTAAGTTTACTAGTTGTAGAGAAAGCGCTGACTTGCACTAGTGAAGGGAGTTTCATCATCCTGGCGTTCCCCAACCACAGGTCTCAGTTCAGTCATTTTTCAGTCGAATCCAACTCTTCAAAATGGAATTTTCTTGGCAAAGATACTGGAGTGGTTTGCTATTTCCTTTGCCAGCTCATTTTACAGGATGAGGAAACTGAGGCAAACAGGGTGAAGTGACTTGCCCAAGGTTACACAGCTAGTAAGTGTCTGAAGCCAGATTTGAACTCATGAATGTGAGTCTTCCTGATTCCAAGCCCAGGACTTTATCTACTCCATTACTTAACTGCCCCAAACATAGGTCTACAATCCTTATCTATTGGGTACCGAGCATTGAGGATACAAAGAGAAAAGCAAGACAGCCCTTATTTTCAAGGCGCTCACGTTCCTATTAAATTATTGGCAAATAGGGAACACCTTTAATGCAAATAAACAGTAATTCTCATCAGATGAATTCTCTTAATTTGAATGCTGGAATTTTCCCACCATCCCTGCTGTCATTTTCAGTTGACCTGTTTGTGGACAGGGCATTTCTTCCTCCTTGATCATTCTTCTACCTTCAAAAGCCAAGGCATCCAATGTAGCCCAGAGGAAGAGACCCTTCATTCCTCCAAGCAGTTCCAGGGATGATTGGGGACGGGGGATGGATGGAGGAGAGATGCTTACAGTGCCGAAGACCAGGATGTCGAAGCGAATTCCAAAAGCTTTGACCAGATTTCGTTTTTCTATATTTCCTTCCATATAATATCTGGCAAATCTGTAAGAGAGGAAGAAGAAACAATTAGAAAAATACGAAACTTTTATTGAGGAGGGAAAAAGCACATCTTGCCTTGTTACATGTAGATTTCAAGCTAGAAGTTTCTTTCGAGGCCACATAGCCCAATTCCTTCATTTTAAAGATGGGGAAACAGGTCTGGAGAGGTGAAAAGACGGAATGATAGGGTCCTAGATTTATAGCTGTGACCTTAGAGACCATCTAGTTTAAACCTTTCATTTTACAGATGGGGAAACTGAGTCCCAGAGAGATTAAGGTCACAGAGATAATAAGTGACAGAGTCAGCTAGTCCATTTTCTGGTTCAATCATGGCTCATTCAAGCTCAGGCATCTGTGATTTTGTGGGTGTATTTATGTGTGCGGGCACTCCCTCCACCCACCCCTAAAATCACAGCCTTCCCATAGTTCTGATAATCTTTTAGAGTTGCTGGAGGAGTCCCCAGATTCTCAGACCCCAGAGTCAGAAAACAGCAAGTCCTGACAAGCATTGAAGGCTAAGGATTTTGGACAGTGGTGGGGTATAGGTCAGTTGTCTGAGGATCATTGGTCATCGGCCACGCAGCAGGGGGAGGAACTTTCTGGCCACTGAAACTCTCTAACGCCATCTGCTAAGTAAGAGTTGGGGGAGGGGGATAGGGAGAGAGATCTGCCTTAGTGGTAGCTAGAGACCAAGTGGACAGTGCCCTGGGCCTAGAGTTAGGAAGATCTGAGTTCAAATCCAGCCTCAGACACTTATTAGCTCTATGTGATCCTGGGCGAATCACTTAACCTGTGCTTGCTAAGTTCCCTCAACTTATAATAATAGACAATAACGGATCCTTTCCCATCTAGCTACTTTCCTGGTCCTCTTCATCTCAAGAAACTCACCACTCTGGAAGATGAATCAACTCCAAGGGTCACAATCTTCAGCAACGTCTGCCCCTCAGGCCTCTCTCTCTCTCTCTTTCTCTCCCTCTGTCTCTGTCTGTCTTTGTCTCTCTCTGTCTCTCTGTCTCTCTCTGTCTCTCTGTCTCTGTCTGTTTCTGTCTATCTCTCTGTCTCTCTCTCTGGGTGGAGAGGATGGAGTGGGGAGGGGACAGTGTGGGCAGCTGGGAGCTCCTCCCTGACCCTCCAGCATTTATGGAGAGTTCTCAGGGAATCTTGATCATTTCCCACTTGTGGCTGCATTCCTAGACTCGATCACTTCCAGAAACCCATCATTCTCCGAGATGAAGTCCATTCTGACACTCACATCTCAAACCATTTCCACCCTGGCTGCCCAACTCAGCAAACCTCCCCCTCTCTTTTCAAGATCATGAGCTCCTAGACAACAGGGACTGTCTTCTGCCTTTCTTTGTGCCCCAAGTTCTTAGAACAGTGTCTAGCGCATAGTAGGTGCTTAAAATGGATGTGTATTGGGGCTCACAAGAAATGTATTCTCTCCTGGCATACAGAAAGTAGAGTTTGAGTCATCTGGGTGTTTGTGTCAGGCTGTAGTCAAGTGTTTCCCAATGTAAAATTCATTTCCTATTTTGCTACAATGATCTGATCTATGCTCTCCATCCCAGGAACTGAGTTTCATGGCCATTCAAGAAATAAACACCATCGTTTCCCTTTGGTCCACCAGATTTGTACTTTTTACGTGGATCAGGGCCTGGCTTTGCCTATGTAAGAGTTATTGTGTAATCTGTGAAATTCTGCTTTCAAGGGCCAGACCATAAACATTTCTGTCTCTCTCTCCTCATATCTCTCTCCTTTCAACCTCCTTTTCTCCTCTCCATTTTCCCCTCAATCTCTCCCCTCTCCCTTCTTCCTCTTACCCTTTTCCTTCTCCAACTCTCTTTCTCTTTCCTCTTCCTCTTTCCCCTGCCTTTTCTTCTGCCTCTCTATCTCTCCATCTTTTTCTATTTCCAACTCTCCTCCTCTGTCTCCTTTCCCTTCTCCCTCTCCATTTCCTCCCTCTCTCCCTCCCCCTCTCTCCTCTTTCTTTCACTTTTCTCTCTCCTCTCTTTGCCCTCTCAGTCCACTTACCTTCTCTCTCTCTCTCTCTCCCTCCCTTCCTCTCTCCCTCCTCACATCTTCCATCTTTTCCCCTTCCTCTCTGTCTTCCTACCCCCTGGGGATTTGTGGGAAATCTTTTAAACTTTATTTTTTTTCCCTAAAAATAGCTTTTTAAAAATCTAACTGGGCTGAAAGATTAGAAAGAAATCTGATGGCTGAAGGTAAGCTGCATTCATTTCAACTAATAAAGCAGACAGAATTTAACAGCATTTTATGGTTTCAATTGTAAATATGTTCTGATATAGAACTGAATGTAAAGCTAGTTTGGTAATTCAACACATTCAAACAAAAGACAGAGACTGCTGGTTTTGGTTTACTCTCTTACTTGTATACAGGCAGCCAGAGGGACAGTAAGGGACCGAGCCACAATGTGGGGGAGCAAACTGAGCCCCTCCCCCATTACCTTTTGAGAAAAATAGCGGAAGACTCTGTGGCTCCAGTGGACCCCTAAACCTGCAGAGTCCAACTCCCAGGACACAGCCAGCAGAATATAAGCTCCCTGATGACAGGTGGGAGTTCATGTTTGCCTTTGTATTCCCTGCAGCTACCACAGTGCCTGGCACATAGTAGGTGCTTAACACATATTTGTTGAATTGAATGGATTTGGATTGACTAATGGATATGACCCGGCTTTTTCCTAACTTGTAAGATTATTTTAAGAAGAGTTTTTTGGGAAACCTTTCAGATGCCCCCATTTTCTCACCCTACAAAACGTTACTCCACAGCTTAGTTAGTGAAACACATAATCTAGCAATTTATTCTAGGTGCAGATCGGTGGTGTACCTGTCTCTGTTTTCCAGAGAACTCGGCATCGCTCTGGGAGCTAATGTTCTCAGGCTTAGCTTGGGGACTCAGAGGGGATTTACTAACATCTAACTGACAGATTGCTCCTTATGGTTTCCCAATCTAGCTTCTGCTGACAGGCAATGTCTAATCACGTTCACTTTTCCTGTAACGATCAGAAACTATTCAGCCAGAAGATGCAGCACTTCACACACACACACACACACACACACACACACACACACACACACATACACACACACACACTTCTCTCTCTCTCCATCCCCAGCCAGTTCATTAGTTGTCAAAAAGTTTATAAAAACTTCCTTCTTATTTTGGCTCTTTGAATTAGAGGATTTAGAGCTGGAAGGAACCTTAGAGTGACTGGTGGTGACTCATACATTTAGCAAGCATTTATTAAGTGGTAAGTTCCTGGAATGTAATTTGTATAGGGAGGTACACAGGTAGGACAGCTAGGTGGCGCCATAGTGCAGCGAATGCCCAGCTTGGAGTAAGGAAGACTCATTTTCCTGAGTTCAAATCTGGCTCCAGACACGTACTAGCTGCGTGACCCAGGGAAAATCACTATAACCTGTTTACCTCAATTTCCTCATAAGTAAAATGATCTGGATAAGGAAATGGCAAACCACTCCAGTGTCATCGCCAGCCCCAAACTGCGTCATGGAGAGTTGGACATGACTGAAAAAAACTCAACAACAATAACAATGAGAGAGAGAAAGAGAGAGAGAGAGAGAGAGAGAGAGAGAGAGAGAGAGAGAGAGAGAGAGAGAGAGGGAGAGAGAGAGAGGAGAGAGAGAGAGACGAGGGAGATGAGGGAAAGAAGAGAGAGAGAGGAAAGAGGAGAAGTAGCGAGAGATGTAGGAGAGAGAGGAGGGAGTGAGAGAGAGAGAGAGCGAAGAGAGAGGATGACGGGATGAGCGAGGAGAGAGAGAGCGATGAGAGAGAGAAAAAGAGAGCTATGAGAGAGAGAGAGCGATGAGAGAGAAAGAGAGAGCTATGGGAGAGAGAGAAAGAGAGAGAGAGAAAGAGAGAGAGAAAGCGATGAGAGAGAGAGAGTGAGATGAGAGAGAGAGAGAGAGAGAGAGAGAGATATGGGTAAATGGATGGATGGATGGATAGATAGATGGATAGATAGAATAGATGGATGATGGATGGAGATGGTAGGTAGGTAGGTAGATAGATGGATAGATAGATAGATAGATGATGAATGGATGAATGGGTGGATGGATGAATAGGTAGGTAGATGGATGGATGGATAGACAGACAGATGAACAGACAGACAGATAGATAGGAATTTATTAAGTATTTACTATGAGCCAGGTACCATGCTAAGTGTTGGGGATAAATTTAACATGTTGGTGGACCAGAAAATAGTAATAAAACCTAGGAAAGCCAACCACTTGCTATTACTGACTTCTCATAGTGCTTTACCTGAAGTTATAGCCAGGATATAAGGACTCAATGGTGGTCCTGTCATCAAGACGACGGAAACCATACTTTGGACGACAGGAATGGAACCATCGGTCTAAGTTGCAATGCCAGTAGATCTCGATGCCCATAATTCCGCCCTGGAAACATGAAACATGAGATAATGTCAAATACTTCAGGGTAAAAGTTTACTTCCCTGTCATCAGTACTAGACCATAGCTTCAGCCAACCTGGTCTACTCCTCCCACGATGGCCTCAAGGTTTCCTACTGTCCAGATCTCTGCTCTCCTCTTGATGCATCCTCCATATTCTTCTCTGACTAGCTGAATTCTAGACATCCTTCCAGACCCATCCCAAAGCTCCATGAATTCCCTCCCCAAGAAACATGGTCCGAAGTGACCCTCTCCCTCCATAAGCACTTACTATTCACTCCACTCATTTAATATTATCTGTTGCTATTCAGTGACCTTTCTTATTTGTGTATTTCCCACGTCTTCAACTCAACTCTAAGACCCTTGAGGGCAGAGAGCATATTTTATTCTGTATTCTCTATGGTTCCCATAGCACAGTTGGCATTTAATACAACTAGATGAACACTCATTGGGAGTGTTGTAATGGGTATTCCTTTGTGGTAGGGAGTGGATTAGGTGACCTCTGAGGTTCCTTCCAACTCTGAGATTCTATGTGTCTGTGATTAAATGTTTGCTGATTGACATCTTACTTGAAGGTTAAAATATAGTTCAAGGCTTCTCAGATGTAGAGTAGTTTAAGTAAAGTGGATTAAGCCTCCAGAGCTGGTCACTGGGGCAGCTAAATGGCTCAATGTAGAAAGTATGTGAGCCTGGAGACAGGAAGACTCATCTTCATGAGTTCAAATATGACCTCAGAATGCTAGCTGTGTGACCCTGGGTAAATCACTTAACCCTGTTTGCCTCAAATGAGCTGGAGAAGGAAATATCAAACCACCCTGGTATCTCTGCCAAGAAAACCCCAAATATGGTCATGGAGAGTTGGACATGACTGAAAAACAGCTGAACAATAACAACAAAAGCTGGCTGGCATTTAGAAAGAAAGCACATGAGGTTCTTATTACATTAGTGGATATCATATTATCACATTAGGGGATAATTTTGTTCAGTTATGTAGGCCTCTTCATGACCCCATTTGGAGTTTTCTTGGGAAAGATACTGGAGTGATTGGCCATTTCCTTCTCCAGCTCATTTTCCAGATAAGAAAACTGAGGCAGACAGGGTAAAGTGACATGCCCAGGGTCACACAGCTAGGAAGTGTCTAAGGACAAATTTGAACTCAGGTCTTCCTGACTCCAGGCCCAGTGATCTATCCATAGCACCAGCTAACTGCAAAGGATTACAGCTGAACCCAAAGGAAGATAACAGCCCCATAAAGTAATCAATAAGTATTTATTAAGCAACTACTATGTGACAAACATCTGTTCTAAGTGCTGGGGATATAAGACCAACAGTCAAATAGTCTGTCCCATCAAAGAGCTGATGTTCTAATATATCCTAATTCTGGAGAAACTACCATTCTCTAAATCCCTTAGTTTGTGTTTTACAAGGACAGGCTGATGTTCAGTCTTAAGAATGATTGGATGGATGGATAGATGGATGGATAGATGGATGCATGGATGGATGGATAAATGGATGGATAGGTGGATGGATGGATGGATGGATGGATGGATGGATGGATAAATGGATAGATGGATGGATGGATGGATGGATGGATGGATGGATGGAAAGTATTACTTTTAAGAGCTTATTAAGTGCCATATTCTTCATGAAGTCTGATTGCCCCAATTGCTAGTACCCTCTCTCCCAAACTACCTTGTTTTTAACTATTTTGTATATGTATATACATATTTACTTTATATTTATACCATATATTTTTACATACTTGTCTCTCCCATTAGAATGGAACCTCTTTGTGAGTTGAGCTTGTTTCATTCTTTGTACTCATATCCCCAGTTCCTAGCATAGCGTCTGGCACATAACATGCATTTAATAAAGATATTTGTCCACCGATTGATAGCAGCCAAGCATAATGCTAGGAGCCGAGGACATGAGTACAAAAATTGAGGTGGTTGCTGTGCTCAAGGAGCTTATGCTCTAATGGGGAGACAACATATAGAGGAGACTGACATACAATTCCGTGTCCTCAATTCTATTCCTAATCAGTTTCAGGAGGATTGCCCCTACCCCCATGTGAATAATTAACTTAGCTTTGAATACCTTAAAGCACTATAAATGCTATTTATAATGATGATGATGACGATGATGATGATGATGATGTAACCTGAGCTTTGCACACAGCATGGTGCCATTATTCTCTCTACCACTGAAGAGTCTTATGAAAATTTTCCAGGCTTGAAGCCCAGGCTAGATTCTTTTTTTTCATTAGATCTTTGCCTTATGACGTGTGGAAAAACATTCATTATTTCTCATTGTCTTGAAGGGAGGGAGCAGTAGTGACCTGAGCTATCAAAGCGTATCTGATGGCACCTCATGGACATGTTCAGTCTTCATCTTGGTGGCCTTCATCTTATACTACTTTAAACTCAAACTTTTCACGAAATCACAGGCACAGGCACTCTTCTTTGCAAAAAAAAAAATGGCTTTGCTCACCTGCACAGCCACATCAGAAAAATTTTCCCCTACTTCTTGGAAGATATCCCCCAGCCGGAAGATTGGACACTGAGGATTCCGAGTCTTATGAAACGTACAAGTAATATTGACTCCTGGTAAAATGTTTCTTCTGCAAAAAAAAAAAAGGAATTCTATTTTTAGAAGAAGGAAAACAAAACAATTTTCATTAAGACGTTGTGTTCACCTCATTTTTTTGGGCTGAGTCAGGAACTTAGAACACTTACGTGGTATAGTTGTGGCCTGGGAAATCAATGTTGTTCTTAATGAGCACAGTGAAGTTTTCAGCACTGATTAGAAGAGCCGGCCTGGGAGGAAGAAATAGAACGAATGGTAATGACCATGGCCCCGCTCCAAATCTCAAAATTTTTGACAGTATCAAGAAAGATTTACTTAAGCAATTCCTATCAGGAGGGTGCTATGACAGGTGAGAAAAAAGGGTTAACGAGATGGTCCCAGTCTAGTAAGGGGATCTGGCAAACACAGAAAGAACCATACTACAAAATAAATCTTTGGAAAATCCACAAGAGAAGTGCAAAACAAGTGGTCTATGTGATTCTAAGATAAGAAGGGTCATTATGGTCTGGGGTGTGGGGGATGGTGAAGAGCTAGGTCTGCAAAGAAAATAGATAGAATTGCCTCACTGGATCATGGGTTTAGAACTGGAAGGGACCTCAGAATCCACCTTCGTTTTACAGATGAAGAAACTGAGGCTCAGGGTAGAGGATACTTGGTTATATGAGGGTTGGTTGAACACTCCTGGTTCACTTCTAAAGTCAGCCTTCAATGTTTTTTCCCCTCTCTCACCCCTGAATTCTGAAGATACTGATCTCCAACCTGCTTGCTTAAAGACCAGCTGCAGCAAAGGGATGTGTGTTCCCAGAGCGGGAAGGTTACTGAGGCATCAGAGATTCAAACCTTAGGGGTCATAGAATCCAACTCTTTCATCTTACAAATGAGGAAACTGCGGCTTATAAAGGTTTAATAACTTACCCAGGGTCACTTGACCACTGAGTGTCAAGCAGGATTTGAATTCAGGTTTTCCTGCTTCTAGGTCTAGTGTTTTATCCATTATACTCCAATGGCTCTACCCTACCTGGGCTCCACCTTTTGTGTTAAGAAGATTCTGGTTAGAGATCAGCTGTGTCTATAGGCAAGTCTAGAGTATATGTTAGCTGTCTACCTGCTGTCACAACTTGATCCCACAAAATTCAGTTATTGCCTTAGGTTCTATTTTGTTACTGCAGGCATGGATTCAAGTGACTGGTCAATCAATCCATTCATTTATTTGTTCATTCAACAAACTGATTAAATATCTACTGTGCACCAAATAAAATCAGAGAATCCTCAGAGTTGGGAGGGACCATCTACAACAACCTGTATTTTACAATTCACCTTTGTTAAGATACTGTGGAAGGTGGAAACAGATAACACTTCTTACTTACCGAGGAGCTTCTCTCTCTGATTCTACGGGACACCAGGCAGAGACCTCACAGGTCTTTTGGGTTGCATTGTACTGTACACACTTTCCTGTCTGAATCCCTGTGGGAATCATATATTTTTAGCAATACAAAGGACCTCTTAAATATCACGCAACCCAACTTCCCTGCCTCAAATTGAGACATGACTAAGCCATTGAGGAAATCATCTCTTTAGATTCCCCATTAAGCCCATACAGAAACTTATATCATCTAACCCAAGGAAGACTCCCAAAAATCACTATTTACGGACCAGTAGAAGCATCAAAAGGATGAAAGTGTGTCTTGGCTCTCCTTCTACCTGGCTACCCAATCCTATTCTGTCTACTTTGCTGGACTATCATCCACACCTCATGTGGATGTACTCATGGATATATTCAAAGGCTCTGTCTCAGGCCCTTCTCTCTATACCCCCTCTTTCATGATCTCAACTGTTCACATGAGTTCAGTGGCCATCTCTATGCAGATAACTCCAAAGCTATATACCCAGCCCTAGACTTCTTCCTGAGCTGTGGTCCTGCATCACCAAATGCTTATTGGGCATTTCCACCTGGAGTTTCTATAAGCATGTAAAACTCAATTTGTCCTAAACAGAACTCATTATCTACACACACACACACACACACACACACACACACACACACACACACATCTAAACCTGACAGTTTCCAAATTTCTTTTGACACTAATATCCTTCCAATTATACAGGAGAAGCATTATCCCAACGAGTATGAAGTGAACCACCACTGATCACTGTCAAGAAAATCCAAGGAAGGAAAGTATCTAGATGGAGAGATCGGCCAATAGTTTCAGCTGCTACAGAGAGGTAATTGGGTGAGAGCTGCAGCAATGATATCATTGGCAACCTTGGAGAGAGCAGCCTCAACTGAGTCTTGGACTTGGAAGCCAAATTGCAAGGGGCTGAGGAATTAGAAGTAGGAAAGTGGAGGCAGCGAGTGTAGACAGCTTCTTCTAGGTGTGAATCTAGCTGTGAAAAAGGAGTACATCATAAGATGGGGGAATAGCAAGGTAAAGTGAAAGTTTCTTAAGAATGGAGAAGATGGAGGCATGATTCGAGGCATCAGAGAGGAAGCCAGGAGATAAGGAGAGATTAAAGATTAGGCAGAGATAGCAGATGATTGTGAGGGTGATCTGCCATAGGAAATGTCATGGGTTCAAGGGCACAAGTAGAGGGGTTGGCATTGGCAAGAAGTGTCACCTTTTCATCAGAGACTGAAACAGAGGAGAGCGGGGAAAGTTTAATGAGGTGATTCAAAGTGCAGACTTGGCAGGAAAGAGAGCTGAAGTCAGGGAGACCAATTAGGAGTTGGTCTCCCATAACCAGGTAATCATAATCACTTCCCTGTTTGAAAAGGTCCAGTGACTCTCTGCTGTCTCTAGGAAAACATACGAACTTCTCTTTCTGACATTTAAAGCTCACTCATGGTCTGATTCCAGCCTACTTCTCCAGGCTTGTTATACATCACACCCTTTCATGTACTCTACGTTCCAACCAAATTGTTTTGCGTGCTACTTGGCACAGTGCCCGGCACATTGTAGGTGCTTAATAAATACTTACTGATTGATAGATGACATTGCATCTCCTATCTCCATACCTTGGCATACGCCATCCCACCATGCCTAGAATACCTCCCACTTTCAGAATCTCTAGCTTCCTTCCTTCCTTCCTTTTTTTCCTCCCTCCCTCCTTGTTTTATTTCTTCCTTCCTTCCTTCCTTTCTTTCTCTTTCTTTGTTTCTTTGTTTCTTCCTTCCTTCCTTCCTTCCTTTCTTTCTTTCTTTCTTTTTTCATTCCTTTCTTTCTTTCTTTTTCTTTCTTTTTCTTTTCTTCCTTCCTTCTTTCCTTTCCTTCTTTCCTCTCTTCCTTCTTTCTTTTTTTTGTTCCATGCAAGTGTTGAGCCTTTGCATTTTTAGTACATTTTCCTCTCACATGGTTTACGTCCATTTTTAATAATCTACATAACTGAAACAACACAAATGAAAATATATCCTTACTCAAATTATTAATCAAGAGCCACCTTTTATACTTGAACCCCCAGCTGCTAATAATACCTCCCCACCTCCATTACGCTATATCTACTTTGAATATATGTATATATTATATACATACACACACACACTCACATTTTTTCCTTACATGGGCACATGTAAGATTCCCCACTAAGCTGAGGGCAGGGACTTAAAGAAACAAAACCCCCAATAGTCCTGCCCTCCAGGAGCTTACCTTGACAGTGTCTGCTTTAACAATAATTTAAGGATTTAACAAATTCTTATTGATTGACTGTTCATTTGAGTTTCTTCTAAAGAAAGCTCCCTGAGGCAAGCAGTGTTTGGGAGCATTTTCTAGCATATTCTACATTGCCCAGGTCGGTTAGGATGTTCGTTCTGGTGATGCAAATGATGTGCTACCTGGTTCTACCACAAGAGGGGGGAATGATGAACATGGACCTTACCATAGACCGGGTTTCCTGAGGAGTTATTGGCCTGTGGTGGTAAGTGACAGAAGGGAGGAAACAAACATTTATTGGGTACCTACTAAGTGTTTTACAAATATTATCTCATTTGATCCTCACAACAACCCTGGGAGGGAAGTAAGTGCTATTAGCATCTCCATTTTATAATTGAGGAAACAGGTTAAGTGACTTGCCCAGGGTCACACAGCTAATAAGTATCTGAGGCTGGATTTGAACTGAGGGCTTCTTGCCTCCAGGCCCAGCACTCTATCTACTGCATCACCTAAGGCAAGGCACCTGGGTCCTGCCAGAGGCTCAAGTGTGGTGGAAACAGTATCCTAAGGCCCCTTCCTATGCAGGCTAAGGCTAGTTTTCCCAATACTGACCTAAAACTCAGTCCACTCACCAGAATACCAAAAGAACCAGACCATAAGGTGCTCCAACTTCTCCCTCAGGCTCCTCCAAACTGTAGACCAGCAGGATAATCAACACCAGCATAGGATAGCAGTGCTCCGCTGAATCAAGGCTGTATCCTCTTGGAATATCTTTTCCCTGTCCTGAATGTCCTTCCTTGGCTACGCCTAAGTAAATCTTTTGCTAACTGCTAAATGTTCCGTGTGCATCTCATTTCATTCCAATATTTAACCTAAACTACCAGAGTTTGAATTGGGCCTCTCTTAAAATATTTATGTAATTAGGAAAGGGAGATAGAGTGTTGGTTTCTAACCCAGGACTCAGCTTTCCAACACCTGGTCTTAGGAACTTGAAAGAACAGATACCTTTGCTCAGTGGGTCCTTCCTCCCTTTTTTACAGCCCTGGTCAGTGGAACAGAGAGTCCTTCTGGTGGGGTACTGCAGAGGAAAGGACAAGACAAAACGGAGTAAGCAACCATGCTGATTTTAGAAAATCACAGTACTACCACCTAGGAGCGACATAACCTTGTCAGGGGGTGGAGGGTGGGTGGAGTACTTTTATCTCTCAGTTTCCTCATCTGTTAAATGGGGATGATTTTACAGAATCTCAGAGATGAAAGACTGCTCAGAGGCAATCCAGGCCAACTTGTTCCCAATTAGAAATCTTTCTTGCAACCTACCTGGTGAGCAGATATTTTTTGGTATCACTTGTCACACAGGGTTGTTGTGTAAGGCCAGTACTTTATAAGTCTTAAAATGATAGGGATATAAGAGCTATTATTACTTAAAAAAAAAAGGATGTCAGTCACCACAGGACTTTATTCAGCGATAGCCAGAGAGAAGCCATTTGGCAGGGAGGAGGAGGCAGGTCTAAATGTTCCACTGGCTTGAGGGCTGAACAAGGGAGAGTGGATCAAAGGCCAAGCAACTCAACTGGAAGAATCAGCAGGGGTTGCAGGTAGGACATGAGCCAGCAGCCTTAGCTGGCCTGAGATAATGAGGTCGGACCTGAGCTTTGCCCAGCAGAATGGGGGCGGGGGAGAGAGACATATCATTGTTGTTTGGTCACTTATGTCCCCATTGGGGGTTTTCTTGGCAGAGATACTGGGATGGTTTGCCATTTTCTTCTCCAGCTCACTGTACAGGTGAGGAAACTGAGGCCAATAGGATACTGTGACTTGCCCAGGGTCACACAGCTAGGCCGGATTTGAACTCCTGACCCCAGGGTTGGCCCTCTATCCTCCATGCCATCTAGCTGCCCCCATGGGCAGCCAGAGAGACATGCAAATGAGTTATTTATTCTTAATTCAAAGAAGTGCCTTTTAAAGTCCCTTTCAGCTCAGAATCAACAAACCAAAGACCTGGGTTCAAATACTGACTTATTGCCTTTGTGACCTTGGTTTAGTCATATAACTTCTCTAAGGTTTCTGTTTCCTCGTCTGTAAAGTACAGGGGATGGAATGTAAGCTTGCTGTGAGTAGGGATTTTTTAATTATTTCAACTTCTATACCCAGTGCCTGGCACAACACGTTTGTTGATTGCCTAATGGATTGACCAAACGACCACTTGAGTTCCCTTTCAGCTATCTTCATGACTTCTAATCAGAATACATCTAGGTCCCTCCCCCTCCCGCCATGGTCCACCAACATGGGCTCAAGGAAAGCAAGCTCATTTCAACAGCAACCTGGGCAAAGTTTAGTAAGGAAAGTAAATTTACTCCATGGTGCATTCTAAAAGAAATTCTAAGAGGATTCCCCAACTCTAAAATTAGTAACAAGAAATCATAGAATCAAAGGTTTGGAACTAGAAGGGAATTTGGAAGTTCCATTTCACTGATGAGGAAAATCAGCTCCTGAGAGGTTACTTGATTTGCCTAAAGTTACCTAGGGTAGTAAGCAGCCAAGCCAAAATTTGAATCCAAGTCCTGCAAATTAATTCCTTGTTCTTAACTTTGCACCACACATTTCTTCGCTGCCTGCTATTTGGGACTATCTGATATATTTTTCTTCTTCCATTTTAATTGAGAATTGGCTCAATGACCTGAAAGTCTTAGTGAAGTTTACTTAAGCCTTAACTATTAAAGCTTATCAAGAGATTGTGTAGTTAAGGGGGAAGAGTAGTGACAACCTAGGTTCATAAGCTCAGAGAATCCTAGATCTAGAGCTGGAAGGGACCCAGAGGTCACTGAGTCCAGCCCCCTTACTTTACAGATGAGGAAACTGAGGCCCAGAGGGAGCAAAGGGACTTGTTGTAACAATAACGCTGCTAGCAGCTGCTGCTGAGGTGTAAGACCCAACAAGACCAGCAACAAGAGCTGCCAGCACAGGTTCTTTGATCTGCTTTTCTAAGGAAAGCAACTTTAAGGAGTTAACAATCTCACTGGAATCAAACATACATATATAATTCACTTTGTTCAAGGGGAAAAGCCAGCACCTTGAACTTCATTGCAAATCCAAACAGAAATTGCAAACAGAGACAATATAAACAGAGCAAATAACATAATTCAACAGACAGGCTTTATCTGATCAAGACATCACATACATAGTTACCAAAAAGAGAAGCACCAACATCTGGGTTTTCTTCAAAGCCAGGGGGGCTCTTAACAATGGCTACCCAGAGTCTCCACACCAACATTCTTCCAGTGAGTGAGAGCCCCCAAACAAAATGCTAACCTCTGAGTTTATATACACCGTTCAGGATCAAAGAGTGTCACAACCATGAGACTCAAAACCACATGATCTAAAAGCTTCTTCAGGGTCAAAGGGCATCACAAGCATTTGACTCAAATCCATGTAAACTAGGCTTTCTCTTGAGGTAAGCATGTCATCAAATTTAATCAAAGAAACAAAGGCCAGTCTCATAGAAGGCACTTGATTATATAAGTGCTCTAAAAGAGAAAACAGTAAAAAAATCCCATCCTGCTTAACATTACACTTGTCCAAGGTCACACAAACAGTAAGTGACAGAGACAGGTTTCAAAACTAAGTCCTTAGTTTTAGTTTAGTTTAGTCCTTACATGAGCAGGCAGATTTCAGAAAAACCTGGAAAGACTTATATGAAATGATGCCAAGTGAAATGAGCAGAACCAGCAGAACATTGTATGATGATCAACTGAATGACTTAGCTCTTCTCAGCAATACAATGATCTAAGACAATTCCAAAGGACTAGGTGGTGGAAAATGTAACCACCTCCAGAGAAAGAGCTGATGGCCTCTGAATACAGATCTAAGCATACTACTTTCACTTTCTTTATTGTGTGTGTGTATGTGTGTGTGTGTGTGTGTGTGTGTGCGAACACGCGCGCGCGTGCGCGTGGACACGTGTGCATGTGTGTTTTCCCTTTTGGTCCTTTTGTACATATATAACCTATATCAAATTGCTTACCGTTTTAGGAAGAAAGGAGGGGAAGGAGAAAAATTTTGGAACTCAAAATTTCATAAAAATGAATGTTAAAATTTTCTTTACATATAATTGGAAAAAATAAAATATTATAAAAAAATAGTTGGACAAAAACCCCAACAAAACTAGATCATTGGAATCTAAATCCCAGAACCTTTCTGGTACCAATCCTGTCTCTAATTTTTTGCATGATCTTGGACTTAGACCCTCTGAGCATCCATTTGCTCTTCTATAAAACTGGGAAAATAATGCCTGCCTTAAGTGGTTGGTAAGAGGTTCAAAGGAAATTATGTAGGGTCTATAAAAAGCCACTTATAAAAGGATTTGTCTACATAAGGGACTATTACATTTCCTGCTGGTGATAAGAAATGGAGTGTGGGTCACCATGCCAACAGAAAATAAATTGCAGCTTGTGAAAATTAGAATTGCTAGGAATGAGCACCTATGGGGGAGGCTTCAGAGTCCTTGGTGCTTCTGGGCTCAGGGATGTATGTCCCTAGGCTCTCTGGGGTCCAACAATTATTCACTGTGCTTAACAGAAATCTTCTCCTCTTTAATAGACTGACTCCTAAGCTTCTTTTACTTTAACAGTGACTTGGCAAATCAATGCACATGAAGAAGGAACACACTTTTCTTGCCAAAAAGAGAACTGGAACCCAAAAAGAGCCATGTGGCCTGGAATCAGCTTAGCTTGGCTTCAAAGCTGGAAGAGTCTCTGCTGGGAATTGGGGGGAGGCAGGAAGTACTCAATGGAATTGGCTGCCCACTTCATCAGGAAGGTGGGGGCGTGAGACATGGAGAGAAGAAACAGCGAGCCAAGAGGAGCGCCTGCTACCAAGGTAGGCGAGTCAAGGGAATGTCAGTTTGGCTGTGGGTTTGGAGAAAATGGTGCTCTGGGCTGCCATTGGGTTAGGAAACACAGGCCACGTGACCAGAGGGAGCATCTGCATTCATATTCATGATTGATAATAGCTGGCATTTACATAGAATTTTGGGGGCAACAAGGTGGGACAGTGGATAGAGCACCAGGCTTGGAGTCAGGAAGACTCATCTTCCTGAGTTCAAATCCAGCCTTAGACACTTACTAGCTGTGTGACCCTGGGCAAGTCACTTCACCCTGTTTGCCTCAGTTTCTTCATCTGTAAAATGAGCTGGAGGAGGAAATGACAAACCATTCCAGTATCTCTGCCAAGAAAACCCCAAAAGCAGTCAAGAAGAGTTGGACACCACTGAAATGACCCAACAACAACACACAGAGCCTTAAGGTTTGCAAATTGCTTTATGTCTATTATCTCAGTTGACCCTAGCAAACACGAGCTGGTGTTTGAGGAGAAACCAACTCCCCCTCCCCCCGCCAATACAAAAAGGTCTTTCATTGTTGCAGTCTTGAGATCACATACTTATTTTTTTTGAGGGGGGAGGGCGGGGCAACTGGGGTTAAGTGACTTGCCCAAGGCCACACAGCTAGTAAGTGTGTCAAGTGTCTGAGGGCTGATTTGAACTCAGGTTCTCCTGGCTCCAGGGCCAGTGCTTCACTCACTGTGCCAACTAGCTGCCTCTCAAGAGTATGTATGTAGAGCTGGAAGAGGACATCAAGTCCAACCCCCTCGTTTTACAGATGAGGAAACTGAACCACAGAGGGGTTAAGCAATCTGCCCACAGTCATATAGCTAGTATGGTGTCTGAGGCAGGAATCAAACCTTGGTCTCCCTCATTCCAAGTCTAGCATTCTATCCACGGGGCCACAAAGAGTTCTTTGGATTGAGGCATTGTGTCCAGAAGACCACTGTTAAAATTCACTTACGTTAAAATGCTGCTCCTCTCCAGAAAGAGAACTGATGGGCTCAGAGTGCGGGTTGAAGCATATTTTTATTTTCTGTCTTTATTTTCCTTGCCTTTTTTAAAGCATGGCTAATGTGGAAAAATATGTATTGCATGACTTCATGTATATAATGCGTATCACATTTCTGGTCCTTGAAATAGATGGGGGAGGTGTCAGGGAGAGGGAGGGAGAAAACTGGAAACTGAAACTAAAACCAATTTATTTTTAAGATTCGTTTACATTGCCTGTGATGGGGAATGAATGGGGAGAGAGAACCTCGGTCTGGATTAGTGAGCATATCATATTAGAATCCTATACGGACTATTTGTGTCCAACCCGTGACAGAGCATCCCGAGCTTGTGTTGGTCTGATCAGCCACGGCTGGACACACGGTACCTTGACCCTGACATACTGATGTCTTTCTGGTCCTCTTTGAGAATGAAGAACAACACCCAACCCTATCAAAATCCTAGATTGTTAAAACCGGAACTTGTTAATTTGTACAGCACAAAACAAAGTTGACAATATTCACTTGTAACATCTCTCAAAAAACCACGTGAAGAGGATAGAGTGAGTCTTATTATACCCGGTTTAAAGATGAAGACTCTGAGGCTTTGAGGGGTTGCAACTGCCCATCAGGCACTCTCTGTTCCAGCCAAACCGGCCTGCTCCCTGTGTCTCATCATTTTCATGCCTGGAATGCACTTCTCCTCACATTCATCTCTTAAAATTCTTCCCTTCAAGACTCAATTAAAGTGCCACTCCTGTAGGAAGTTGATTCTGATCTCCCAGCTGCTAGTATCTCTCCTTAGAAATGACTTTATATCCCCTTTTAATATTTTTAAATTTAGTTTTCCGCATAGATGTCATTTCTCCCCAGGAGAATGTAGATAAGCAGAGCGAGTTTCATGTAGACGTTGGGCTCTTTGCATCTCCAGTTATGAACACTCTGGGTCCTTAGGAGCACCCCCTAATGCGGCCCCACATTCACCTTTCCCAATAAATTCCTTCCAGCCTCCAACACCCTCTGCCCCTCTAGCCTCCAACCTGAAAATGCAACATGCAGAAAGATGCCTCTCTCTACCCCATTGGGCTAGAAGACAGGCCTATGCATGATAAACCATCTGTCATCCGCACTCCTGAAACTCACGACCCTCCCTTACCTCAGGACAAAGTCCTTGTGTTTGGCCTTCTGTGGATATGAAGTTAGTCATCACAAAGAATGAGTTTCCCTGGAAAGAAAAGAGAGACAAGAACATGGGAGCTTTGGTGGGGTGAATAATCTCCCTTAAGTTGATCTTCTGGATCATATCAGGAATGCCACTTTTTATATTCTCTTCTGTACACAAGGGTCTTTCTGCCATCCCCAGGGGTCTCTCAGCAGACAACCTTGCCTCTTACTATGCCTGAGATCAAGGCCATCCATTGTGAAGTTCCTCATCTCATAGAATCATCAGGATCATAGATTTAGAGTGAAAAGGTCAAGTCCAGTGCCCTCATTTTACAGGTGAAGAAACCGAGACACAGAATGGTTAAGTGACTTGCCCAGGGTCTCACAACTGGTACAAGTGTCTGAGGTGGAATTTGATTTGCAAATTCACATTTCAAAATCCCTGTGTATCTTCAGGCATCTTGTCCTCTGCTTAAGCCTCTGAGGTGATGCTTTTCTTAGCCAAGGTGACGCCACAAACACACACACACACACACACACACACACACACACACACACACACGAGCACGCGAGTGCACGCCAGTGTCTTCCCTTGACTCTGTCCCCTTGTATCTCTCCTAGAATATTTTATCTTCAGTCACTCCCTTTGTTTCCCATTTTCAATCTCTCCCTGTCTAATGGCTCCTTCCTTCACATATCTTAAAAAAAAAACAACACCTCAAGTTATGATCCCAAATCTTCCCGCTCTTCAGCTTTAAATTCTCAGGAAGAGTCACCTTTCTGCCTCTACTGCCCACCACCCATTCATTTCTCAACCCCTATTGGATGCCCTCTGAGGTCCCTTCTGGCTCTGGGTCTGACTCTATGTTTCTGTGATTTGGACCCTCACCACTGTACTGAAAATGTTTTTGCAAAGATTACCGGTACAGCCAGGTGGTGCCATAGTGCACAGAGTGCTAGGGAGACTCTTCCTGAGCTCAAATCTAGCCTCAGGACACTTACTAACTGGGTGATCCTGGGCAAGTCACTTCACCCTGTTTGCCTCAGTTTCCTCATCTGGAAAATGAGCTGGAGAAGAAAATGGCAAATCACTCCAGTATCTTTGCCAAGAAAACCCCAAACTGGGTTGCAAAGAGTCCCACACAACAGAAAAACATTCGAAAAAACCAACAAAAACAAAAAGCCAGAATGGTCTGGTGGAACAGAAAGCCAGAGGATCTATGGTGTTATGACCCCTTGATCTTCATTCCAATCCTTGCTCTCCTACTAGTGTGACTTTGGGTAAGTTACTTGGACTCTCTGTCATCTGGAATGTTGTGTTGAATTCTGGGTACCACCATTTAAGAAGGACATTGATAAACGAACGGGAAGGGTCTGCCAGGATGGGTAAGAGCCTTAAGTCCATGACATATGAGGACCAGTTGAAAGAACTGGAATGTTCAGCCAGAAGACTTGGAGTGAGGGGACATGATAGTCATTTTCAAGTATCTGTCATGTAGGAAAGGCTTCTGCTATAGTGAGGGTTTCTCCATGCATGGAAGGCCAATGAGGTCTCTTCCAGCTCCCCAAATCTGTGATTCTCTGGATCCTCAATATCCAAGCATTTCCAATAGTCTGTCATGTGCTGGTACTATCTGCTCAGTCTATCTTCCCAACACTTCTGGCATTGATTCCTGTCTCTCTACCCATATGGCCACTCATCCCTTCTATCTGATTTATTATAATGATTCTTAATTGGTTTCCCAGCTTCTAGACTTTCCTTCACCAAACTCTCCCCCACACAGCTGCTAGATTAATCTTCCCAAGGCACAGATATGAGCACATACTTACCTGCTAAGAACCTGTAAACAGCGCCCTAGTGCTTTGGGATTCAATACGAATCCCTTAGCCTGACGGTTGGAGGGCTTCTGCAGTCAGCACCGGCTGATCTTTCCTAAAAGCTAGCATGGCATAGGAGATGGTACACTGCACTCAGAGTCAGGAGCATCTGGATTCAAATTCCACCTCGGACACCAGCTGTCCAATGCGAGGCAAGTCACTAAACTCTCTCTGTCTCAGTTTCCTTATCTGAGCCTGGAGTCAAGGGGACCTGGGTTCAAATCCAACCTCAGACACATTATTAGCTGTGTGACCCTGGGCAAGTCAACTTACCTGCTATTTGCCTCAGTTTCCTCAGCTGCAAAATGGGAATAACACTAGCGCTTCCTTCACAGCATTATTTTGAGGATCAAAAGAGATAATATGTGTAATTAGGCACATAATAAATGCTTTTTTCATTCCTTCTTTTCTTCCTTTCTTCTTTCCTGCCCTCTTTCCTTACTTCTTTTCATCTTTCCTTCCTTCCTTTTTTTCCTTCCCTTCTCTCCTTCCTTCTTTTTTCCTTCCCTCTTTCCCTTCTTCCTTCCCTTCTTCCTTTTCTCCTTCCCTCCTTCCTTCTTTCCTTCTCTTCCTCCCTCCTTCCTTCCTTCCTTCTTTTCTTCCCTTCCTCACTCCTCCTTCTCTCCTTCCTTCCTTTCTTCCTTCCAAATGGGGGAGTTGAACCCAATTACCTCTGCGGTCCCTTCCAGCTCTCAATCTGTGATCCTCTGATACTTTCTAGCCTTATTTCACATCATTCCCTTTGTCAAGCTCCATTTTCCAGCCCCACTGGATCATTTTCCCAAGCTCCTTATTCCGTTCTCCCAAGCTGTCCCTTATGTCTGGAATACTGCCACCCCCCACCCCAGTTCTGCGCCGCTCCCAATCCTTATTGTCCTTCAAGGCTCAGTTTAGGAACCCTCCCCCTCCCTCCACACACACACAGTGGCCAGTGGGTGCCCCCTCCCCCAATACCATTCTATTTATTTCCTGCGTCCCTGTTATACCCCACCCCACCCAAGTTCAATGTAAGTTCCTTAAAGGTAAGGACAGTCTTTTTTTTTTGTCTTTGTACCCCCAGTATCTAGTGGGTGCTTTGCACATAGTCAGTGCTTACTGAATGTTTGCTATATTGGATTGGATTGAATCCAAAAAATTGAATGGAACATAGGTGGGGCCCACATGTTAGGATCTGATTCTTAAATCGCCCAATTAGAGACTTTCAGAGTTGGAAGGCCTCACAAACGATCCATTGTAGCCTTCACCTGACCAGGTATAGACTGGAATACCTTCTCTATCTTTTTTTTGGGGGGGGGGAGGAAGGAAGGGCAATTGGGGTTAAGTGACTTGCCCAAGGTCACACAGCTAGTCAGTGTGTCAAGAGTTTGAGGGCTGATTTGAACTCACATCCTCCTGACTCCAGGGCTGGTGCTCTACTCACTGCACCACCTAGCTGCCCCTCCCTTCTATATCAGAGTCTTATCCAGGGTAAACAATCCCAGTCCCTTTGACCAATCCTCACATGGCATGAACCTGAGGGTCTCCATTATCCTGGTTTCCACCACTCAGACACTCTCCAGCTAATTAACATCCTCCCTAAAATGTGGGACTCTTAACCAAACACAGAACTCCGATGTGGTTTTACCAAAATAGGACACAATGGAATGATCTCTTCCCTGGTCCTGGACACCTTGTCCCTCAATGAGCCCATCAAATTGCATTTGCTTCTCTGGGTGCTATCTCACACTGCTGATTCATATTGAGTTTGGAAGCCACTAAAACACCCAAGATTTTAAAAAAATTTCATGAGCATTTATTAAGTACCTACTATGTGCCAGGCACTTTGCAAATATTATTTCATTTGATCCTCACAAAAACCCTGGTGGGGTGTTACTATTATCCCCATTTTACAGGCAAGGAGACTGAGTTAAACAGAAGTAAAGTGATTTGTCCAGAGTACACAGCTAGTAAGTATCTGAGGTCATATTTGAACTCAAGCCTCCCTGACTCCAAGTCCACAGCTTTATCTATTGCACCACTTAGCTGCCCCATGTCTTTTTGCCCCACAGAGATTCTATTTCCTGTCTCTTCCATCTTGTACTAATGAGGTTAAGGTTTTATGAGGGTTTTTTAAATCTTAGGTTAGGACCTCCACACTCCCACCCAAGATAGGAGGGGAGGAGTTCTTGGGGCCACGGCAAACAAAGGTAGCCCTCTGCCCTTTCCGTCTGGGGCCCGGACCCTCACCTGCAAAGGGAACGTGTAATCGGCTGTGTCCAACACTTTCATCTTGGTGTTCCCATTCTTCACCTCTGCTATGCCCTTCACTTTGGTTTGCACCGAGCTGATGAGGGGTTCTTTCCGCTGGTACAGCTTGTCACTCACCAAGGCCAAGCTAAATGTGGCAAGAAAAAAAGGCATAAGTGCTTGTTTTTTGAGCCTCTGAACTCCCCGCCCTAACCCATCTTTAACTGATGTAGCCCTGCCTCTGAAAAGAGAGATGAGGGGAAAGGGAAGGAGAGAAAGGAAGATTCCAGGCTGGAGAAATGGAATTAAATCGTCTCTTTTTTTAGCCATGGGCACACAGTCAGAATCTGCATTGTAGCCACTTTGTCATCCATACTTTGCCCTAGATACTGCCAGGACACTGGCTAAATATTTCCTTTGGGACCATGGTTGAAAAGATAATATCTAAGAAGCCCCCATCCTGTCCTTAACCAAAGGAAGCCCTCCCCATCTAGCCTGGTCTCCCATCCACTTGTCAGAGATAGACAGAGAATACTCATTGATAGAAGAATTGAATTCAGTTCAACAAGCATTAATTAAGTGCCTACTGTGTGCTGGGCACTGTGCAAAATGCCGAGGCTACAAAGAAAAAAGAGAATCAGTCTTTGTCTTCAAAGAGCTTGCATGCTTGGAAGGATGTCACATGTGCACAAAGAAGAAAAAATATATATATACATATATATTTCAAAAGTCATACTAAGTAATTTCAAGAGGGAGAGAGAGCTCATCACGAGAGATCAGGAAAGGTTTCGTGTGGGAGGGAGCAACTGAACTGTGTTTTGAAGGGAACTAGGGATTCTCTGGAGCAGAGGCGGGAGGGAATACACTCCAGGCAAGGGGGAACCACTTGTCCCTCTCTCCCCGACTCCCTCCCTCCTTCCTTCCTTCTTTTCTTCCTTCTTTCCTTTTCCTTACTCCCTTCCTTTCTTCCTTTTCTTCCTTCTTCCCTTTCTCTCTTTCCTTCCTTCCTTCTTCCCTTCCTTCCTTTCCTCCCTCTTTCCTTTCCCTCCCTCCTTCCTTTCTTCCTTTCTTTTTCCCTCCCTTCTGTCTTCTCTTCCTTTCCTTCTTTTCTTCCTTCTCTCCTTTCTTCCTCCGTTCTTTTTTCCCTTCCTTCCTCCTCTCCTTCCCTCATTCCTTCCTTCTTTCCTTCCTTCCTTCCTTCCTTCCTTCCTTCCTTCCTTCCTTCCTTCCTCTGTCCCAATGCTATTGAAGGGGACATGTGGGCTCCTGAGGATCTTGAGATGAAATGGAAAGAAGGCAGGAATAGGCATGAGGTTTTCTGAGGCATGAAGAGACAGATCTTCATTTGTGGGGAAAGCAAGCCTGGGGCCAGGGAGGAATTTCTTATTCTCCAGCTCAGCTGCTGCCTGGAGCCTGGTCCTTGGCCGGTCTCCTCTTTTCCCCCAGTTTTCTTTGTCAGAATGAAAGCCCTTTAGAAGCAAGTTATTATGTGACTTAACAGGATCACAGATGCAGGCCTCAAAGGGACCTTATGGACCAGCTCCCTCACTTTACAGATAAAGAAACTGAGGCCCAGAAAGATAAAGATATTTAACTAAGACCCTAGGATCATGGATTTAGACCTGGAAGGGACCCCAGAGGCCATGTAGTCCAACCCCTTCATTCTAATTTAACCCCTTCATTTTACAGAGGAGGAAACTGAGGCCCAGAGAGGTTGAATGACTTGTCTAAGGTTACACAGGAAATAAACAATACAGGTAGGATTTGAATCCAGATCAAACCAGCCATTCTTCCCATTAGACTGCCCTAAGTCTTGTTTCTCTGCTGCCCTTCTCCGGCTTCCAGAGTGGCCTTATCTGTCTCCACAGAATTTCCAAGGAGCAGGAAGGAGGTATTTAGAAGAGTAAGAACGAGTCAGGAGACCCCAGTAGATGTTATAAATATTCTTCTGTGACTGGATAAGAGAGGACCATAGGTTGCACAGGGATCTTTGTCTTTCTTTTTTTTTTTGAGGGGGGAAGGCAGGGCAATTGGGGTTAAGTGACTTGCCCAAGGTCACACAGCTAATAAGTGTGTCAAATGTCTGAGGTCGGATTTGAACTCGGGTCCTCCTGACTCCAGGGATGGTGCTCTACTCACTGCACCACCCAGCTGCCCTTTTTCTTTCTTTTGAAAAAAAAATGTAGTTGTTTTAAAAAAAATTAACAAAAAAGCAATTTTCTCTTATTCATATCTCCTCCCCATTGAAAGAAAGAAAAAGAAAGAAAGGGAGGGAGGGAGGGAGGAAAGGAAGGAAAGAAGGAAAGAAAGAAAAAAGAAAGAAAGAAAAAGAGAGAGAGGAAGGAAAGACAGAAGGAAGGAAGGAAGGAAAGGAAGGAGGGAGGGAGGGAAGGAAGGAAGGAAGGCAGGAAGGAAGGAAGGAAGGAAAAAGAGAAAGGAAGGAAGAGAGAGGGAGGAAAGGAAGAAAGAAGGAGGAAGGAAGGAAAGAAGGAAAAGAGGGAGGGAGGAAAGGAAAGAAGGAAGGAAAGAAAGAAGAAAAGAAAGGAAGAAAGAAAAAAGAAAGAAAGAAGAGGAAGGAAAGAAAAAGAGAAAGGAAGGAAGAGAGAGGGAGGAAAGGAAGAAAGAAGGAGGAAGGGAGGAAAGAAGGAAGGAAAGGAGGGAGGGAGGAAGGAAAGAAAGAAAGAAAGAAAGAAGCAAGCAAACAAACAAACCAACCAGCCAACCAGCCAGGGGTCCTTTTCAAAAAGTACTTGTCAGAATTGGGCAGGATTTCCCCTCTCCCCTTGGATAACACCAGCTCTCATTTCTGCTCTAATGTTCATGAAGCACATTCTTCACCACAACCCTGCAGAGTCATTAGGTACATTTTAGAAATGGGGACGCTGAGGCCAAGAGAGGTAAAAATATCATAGAGCGTAGAGCCAAGAAAAGATCTTAGAACCCATTTGGTCAAGTCAGTCAGTAAGCATTTATTAAGCACCTACTATGTGCCAAGCATGGTGCTAAGCACTGGGGATACAAAGAGGCTAATGACAGTCCCTGCTTTTGATGGGTTCACAGTCTAATGAGGGAGACAATATTAAAAAATCTGTATAAACAAGCTACTTATGGGATATATAGGAAACAAGGGAGGGAAGGCATTAGCATCAGTGCAGAGGTTCTTCACCTAGAGTCCATGGACACTCAAGGAGTTGCTGGAGAGATTTAAAGGGGTCCATGAACTTGGAACTTTTCCTATTTTGACAACTATATTTCAGCATAATTGGTTTCCTTTCTAGTCCTATGTATTTTATTTTATGCATTTGAAAACATGGTTCTGAGAAGGGGCCTATGGACCTCTACGGGGCTACAGGGTTCACCAGACAGCTAAAGGGGTTCATGACACAAAAACAGATGAATGACCCCTGATTGAGTCCAAGCCCCTCATTTCACAGATGAGGAAACTGAGGCCCACACAGTTAAAGTGACCTGCCCAAGGTCACACAGTTAGTAACTGAGCTAGGATTTGAATCCAGATCTTTTCCCTCCAAATTCAGCACTGCTCGCCCTATACCAAGCTGCCACTCATGACTTGGTTCCCTACTTTCAATTCCAGTTCTTTCAAGACTAGAGTCCTTCCCCTTCAAAGGAGAATGCAATTCCTTGAGGGCACGAGCTGTTTCCTTTCTCTGTGTGTTTATATCTTCATAGTTAATTTATCACAGTGCTTGATACTCAATACATGCTAATTAAATAGAATTGAATTAATCCCCCCTCCCTCCTGGTCCTATCTCTGGACCCTAGTCTGTGTAGCTGGGCTCCTGCTGCTGCTCCCCACCATTAACTAGGGAGGCAGAGTGATCTGGTGAAAAGAGCAGCAGGTTTGGCATCAGAGGGCATGAGTTCAAATCCCTGCTCTGCCTGCATCTGTGTGAACTTGGACAAGTAAATTGACTTCTCTGAACTTCAGTTTTCTCATCTGTAAAATGAGAAGGTTGGACTAAAGCCCATTCCTGCTCTAAATGTGTGATCCAGTGACACCTCATCCCCTACTGCCATATCTCCATGACACTGGCTTCCTCCTACCCGCCAAGAACTCCTTTTATTGAGTGATGCTTGGACCTGCTCTGATGGGCCTCCCCTCTGGTGATGCTGTCTGCTCTTCTGGTCTGACTGCCAGGTAAATCATGGGTAGGATAGCTTGGGAATTTCCACTACAATGAGTTGTCTCCATGGTAGGAAAAACTCCACAAAGTAGGGCTGGTCATTACCCAGGACACTCTACCTTCAAATAGTGTTACTATGAGCAATAGAGCTAAAGATGTTTACCCCCTCCCTCTAAAAGTGCCCACCTGCCCAGCTGAGTAGGTGCACTCTACATGTTCCCCCAGGTCTATGTTGAATGGATGGATAGATGGAGAGATGAATGGTTACAAAGGGTGGGTGTGTGGATGGATATGATAGTTGGATACAGTGGATGGATATTATGGATGGATACAATAAATTGATACAATGGATGGATACATGCATGGAGATGTATACTATGAGTGGACGGAAGGATGGATGGATGGATATACAGGATATGATGGATGGATGGATATGATAGTTGCATATAGTGGATGGATATATAGATGGATACTATGGATGGATAGATGGATGGACTGATAGGACGGATGGATATGATGAATATAATGGATGGATGGTTGGTTGTGTGTGTGTAGTTTGTCCTTTATTCTCGAAGAGGATCATGACATCAGGGAGATGATGCCATGACTTTCAATTGAACTGGATTTCAGTGAGGGATGAATATGATAGATGGATGCAGTGGGTTGGCTATGATGGATGGATATCAATAGATTCAGCGGAGAGATTGATGGGTGGGTGGGTGGTGGATGGATGACAAACTCTTAGACATGCATGATTTTCATAATCTCTCTGAACAGAGGTTAGACTAGAATAGAATTTCAGAACTGAAAGTTGCCTTAGTGATTTCAACCACCTCCTTCGTTTTAGAAACAGGGAAAATGAGTCCCAGAGAGAAGTGAATTCTCCAATAGTTAGCACTAGTTAGTGAAACTATAACCCACATCATAAGCTCCTAGGTTTAGAGCTGGAAAGGCACTCAGAGGCCATTTAATCCAATCCCTAACCCCCCCCTCCATTTTACAGATGAGTAAACTGAGTCACAGGGAGGCTTTGCCCAGAGTTAGGATGAGAAGCTAGGTCTTCTGACTACAGAACAACATGTCCTTAATTCATTCCATTGCACCGGGCAGGTTGATTTCTGCGTTGGCTGAAGGCAATACCAGCAGATGTTAGGAGCCAACTAAAACCACAGGATCCTGGTAGAACCAGAGAGGGGAGTTTTCAAATATCTTCCCCTCCCTGTTCTTCTGCACCTCTTCTCTGAGGTTACTTATATACTGCCAATCAGATTTCAGCCTTTTAAGAAGCCAGTTGTGCCTCCAAGTTTTTTAGACAAAGGCATACCTACCAGCTACCCAGTCCTAGCAGGGCAAGAGACCCCCTGAAAGACAAAGTCCCCTTCCACAGAAGCCTGTCGATTTTGCCATGAACCGAGGGCAAATGGGACCTTCTGGCAACTTTTTTTTTCTTTAGACTAGAGTGCCTGATCTCAACATTCTGCTCGCTGAAGCTTGTTATAAGCTGGCAGAGACACCCACTGTTTATCACTTGGAGGGAATCCGTCCTGAAAATTCCATCTCTCTTCCTCATAAATCTAGTGTTTTCCAGAATCTTCCCACAATTACATAGTGGGAGCACAGATCTAGACCTGAAAAGGACCATCAGGGGCCATCTAGTCCAATTCTCTTTTTTTACAGATGAGTAAACCGAGGGTCAGGGGATTTAGTGTCTTCCTCAGAATCACACAAGTAATCAGAAATAAAGGCAATATTTGACTTGGAGTCATATCTGGTATCATAGCTTTAGAGCTGGGATCAATCTTAGAGGCTATCCGATCCACCCTCTCATTTTTACAGACATGGAAACTGAGGACCAAGAAGCCTAAGTGACTAGTGCTGAGGTAGGTAGTTATCAGAGGATAAATTTGAACCCAGACCCTCTGACTCCACAGTCGAAGCTTTTTGTAGTGCCCCAGAATGTGTTTTATTCTGACTCATTCACGAGAAATCCAAAGTGCCATGCCCAAATGCCCACCAAGCGTTTTATTGGCAGTCTTCTGGTACTGCTTTCTTCCTCCCAAATGAGAGCGGTCAGTGGAAGGATGGGTGGGGATGTAGGACCACACACAATGGAGGAACAAAGAAGAAATGTATTACTTGGGGATGAGGGGAGGGTTAGGGGCCGAGTTGTTAGCCAAAGAAGAAAGCGGTCCCGTATGGCTTACCAAACATAGAGGAAGACCATCATACAGAGGGTCCATCTTATAGTCCCATAGGTCATGCTTTGAACACGGATGACCTTAGCTGTCTCATACTTGCATATGTCCCTCCAGCTGCAGCAGGAACACATGGCTGGGGGCAGGCGTCCTCCGGCTCCCCGAAGAAGAGCTCACAGCCGAAAAGCACAGATGGCAGTCAGCCCAAGAGAACCAGAAGACAGGGAACATCCTGTTTTGGAAGAGGAGACCATGGCTTTCACTTCCTCCAATGACAGGGAAGGGGAGGCGGGGCCTGGCAAAGACAGCTGATGTGGTCATAGCTGGGGGTGAAAAATAGGATGAAAAAGAAAAGGAAGTCTTTCCCTTTCTGCCAAGCAAAGTACTCCCTTCCCCCTCCCACCTTGCCCCAACTCCACCCCCAGAAGTCCGCACAAAGATGGTGTTCAGGGGAAGGGCATTTTTGAAATTCCCTCATTCTGCTTTGACATCATAACAGACTGTAATAGTTCATTTCTTTTCTGTCTGAATAAAGGGGCAGCATTTTAAGGGTCAGGAGGTCCAGGCCTGTAACTGTGCATTGTAAAGGGGGTCTAGGTGTCCCCATTGCCCCACTTGACAGACCAAGATGAACGAAGATCCCCTCAGCTTCGAGTGGGTCTATCCTCCCAGTGCCGCAGAAATTTGTCGCTGACTGTAACTTCTGTCAGAAAAAGGGATGAATAAACAGATCTCAGCCCTGTGCTTTTCCATCTTCTTAAGTTTTTATTGGTGATTTGGATGGAGATGTGGGTGGTATGTTTGTCCATTTGGAAGATGATGCCAAGCCGAGAGGTATAACTAATCCATTGGACAGCAAAGTCAGGATCTGAAAAGAGCTTAAGAGACCAGAAAAAAGGGCCAAAGCCAGGCAGATGAAATCATGGGGTTCAACGATTCCACTTCACAAGTACAGGTTGGGGAAGGAGAGCTGGGAGATTATTCATACGAGAGTCCTGGGTTACAAGTGGAATATCAATGTAAGTCAACGTAAGGGGGGCCGTGGTAGCAAACGAACATAGAAAAAACCCACTGCAGTCTTAGGTGGTTTTAAGAGAGGGATGGTGCCCCAAGAAGTTGACGGGCCTGCCTTACTCTCACCTGGTCAGAATACATGGTCAAAGCACCTGGAGCACCTTCTCTTTTAAGTGCCTCTCCTTCAGAGTCCAAGGTACCTTGGATCTGCTTCTACTCAAAACTATAGTTCAGAAGAAAAAAAACCATAGCTCGCAAGCAGTTAACCCACAATTCTTTAAAAGAAAAGGCATTCATGAAGTGGCAAAGTTAGGAAAAGCAGGGAAAAAAATAGACTATTTCTCCATAAACCTGGGGCAGATTCCCCCACAAATCCCATACCACCAGTGGGAAACATGGACACATAGAAGAGATACCATATGGCGGACACACATGTAGATGGCACTTCTGGCAAGGCCATAGGTTGATCAGCATGCATGTAAGAAACACACATAGCTAGGACATCTGCATGGAGAGGCATATTATGCCTCCAAGACTGCAGAGCCATCAATTCCTTCTGGTAATATCATCAGGTTGGTCTCTTGGGGGCAGCTAGGCGGAGAAGAGGACAGAGCATTGGACCTAAAGTC